>NC_056600.1:8652222-8656153 GCF_018340385.1 Cyprinus carpio | reverse complement strand
CATGTTGGTACGCAAACGCACGCTCTGAACTGTACACAGCGCATTTCTTATTTTGGTCGCGCATGCGGACCACTTATGTGCACCACTGATGTGATTTCCTAATTTCCGACTTTTTTTTTTTTTTTAGGGGGGGGGCCCGAGAAAAAAGGGTGTGAAATTAATGTGCACGGGGGGGTACTAGATAAAATGGGGTGTGAGAATAGCAAGTAGCACATACTAGGCGCTTCAGATCAAAACCTCTGCGGTCTAACAGCTCGTCAATGTTAAAATGTAGTTGGTTACTGCATGATGATTGAAATCGCGCAAATGGCCTTAAGCTATTACTTAAATAAACAGCGAAAAGGAACATCATGGACGGAATGGTCCTGAGAGCTCGCGGCACCATCTGCAGGACAGTTCAAGGCGTTCAATGATTCAAAGAGCCAAACACGAGCAGAATCGGTGCTGAAACGTGTTACTCGACCCAGTGAAATTTTATGAATGGCAGTGAGAATTTGAGATTGCTATTGCTGTCATAAAATTCACAACGGTTGTGCTGTAATTATATAATAGACTGTAGTGTGACGCGCTACATGTCTGCTGTTACAGGACGTTCACAAAGAATGTTATTATTCAGTGTCACCACATAATCCTTCAGAAAGAAATAAAGGGAAATAATAGAGAAAGAGAAATGACATTCCCCTAAATATGTGTTGGCTTATTGCGGCTTTGGATTTTTTTTTTTGCTGGCAAGCAAGAAATATTTCTCATTATTATTATGTTTAAATGTTAAAAAACAGTTGTTTTGGCTGCTTAATATTTTTGTGGAAGGAAACAATGTACCACTAAAACATTTGTATAAGATTTAAAATAGAGGAGATGCAGGCGGAGATTATTTAATGATTTTATTCATCATGCATGGAAGTGCAAAAAGTGGAGTGAGAGACATTTAAAAATGATTCTATTTAATAAAATGCATTAACGAATTTAATTATTATATGTGATAAATGCAAATAAAATGCTGTTCATTAAACTTATATTTATCAAAAAATCCTGAAAATAAAGTGCATCATCAATTTCACACAAAATATGAAGCAGCAAAATTGTTTTCAACATTGAACCATAATCAGAAATGTTTTCTTGAGAGTCAAAATAAATTGTAATGGATTATAAAAGATCATGTGACACTGAAAACGGGGAGTTATTGATGAAGAAAAAGTCTTCTTTGGCATTCACGAAGGAAGTAATAACATGGACCATTGTAATGTTATATAGTATTATTAATGTGTGTGTGTATATATATATATATAATTTATAGTTATAGATATATATATAGATATATATATTTACACCACACACACACACACACACACACACCACATACAATATATAGATATATTATATATCATATATATATATATATATATATATATATCAGTGATGGCGGGTTGATCCAAAAATGATTGGGGTGCCTGAGTGTCACCCGCGGTTACGAGTCAATCCAAAAATTTTTTTAATGGTATTCCGGGTCACGGTCGGTCGGGTCGTTTGAAAATAAAGATGATGCCAATTAAACACCTTTGTAATTTATATAGTACTAGTGACACAATTTTGAAAACATAGGCATAGGCCTTATTACACTCCTTGACATTGGCTTGAATGAATAACTGGCACGAAGATGACGCATGAGCTCAATCTAGTGATGGGAAGTTAGGTTCTTTTCCGCGAACAGGTTCTTTCGGACAGTTCAATTCAATAAACCGGTTGAAAAAACAGTTCCCTTATCGAGTCGGTCTCTCGACATTACGTATGGGGGAAATCCATTTCCTCGAAATTATGAAGTCTGATGAATAACTCTTTTGCTTTTGCATGCAAATACGCCAATGGCTCCCCCGCCTCACCTGATTGGCTGACAGCCCTCAATATAGGTGACGGCGGCGCCAAAAAAACTCAGAATCTTTTTTCTTCATTGGAGTCTGGTTTCGCTGTGTGGATTCACGCATTCAGAGCGGAATACTGTGGAAAATTATCCCCTCTCTAGTTGTTCGTGTCTTTTTGGCGTGTGTGTTGTGGGCATTTTTTTCCCGGACGCACACGTGCAGTGTGTGCTGTGCCTGGGTGCTCACGCAGAGGCGACATTCGAAGGATCGGGATGGTCGTGCTGTGAGGAGCTTCCCATCAAGATCCTTCGTGCAAGGCTGGCCGTTACCAGTAAAGGTGGGCCTGATTATCTCCTGGCCTCCTCCCCCCGTCCGCGCCGCCGTCGAGCCGCAAACCGAGAGACTGTGGAGAGCTCCGTCAAGGATTCTGTGGATGGTACTGCCGTCGGCCCAACGCCCCACAGCCATCCTCACGTGGAAGATCCCCTCTCATACTCTGAGGCCAGTTACCGCCTCAAACTAGAAGCAAGGGAAATGGTCTCGTTTGGATGATATGACGGGGACGACGCCATGTCTACTAATGCCTCCGACCCGGGAGCGTGGTCCGAGGCCCCGTCTGAAGCTGCCCCCGCCTTCCTGGATACGGAGCTTATGGCGATCCTCACAGAGGCGGTGGCAGATATGGAATTGGATGTGCGACAGCGAGTGGACAGCCCCCAAGGAGCTGCCGTCTAAGAGATGGATGGACGGTTCCTTCCTCGGCGCCGGCTATAACACCAAGTTTAAGACAACTTTACACGCAGACACAGACATGGAGACGAACGAGCTGCCATCTTGGAATTGCCATCTTGAACTGGAGCATAAAGCCGTGTTTTATCGTGTTGATCACCCAATAAGATTTCGCTGGGAGCGCCGACCACGCACTCAGATGACTCGATACAGGGGGCATTAATGCATGCTGCGGCGGGGGCTGCGTGTGCCCAGCCACTGGGGAAGCAGTTGACCACTATATGAATGGCAGGTGACTCGTCCGTGGCTTCTTGCACGGGAACATACATAGTCACCTCCAGGGTTTCCCCGAGCTTCCGCTTTTGCGAAGTGTCTCTGATTCGACCACTTCAAACAGATCTGCAGCATCTGCCCTCCACCACGATGGCAATCCTGCAGGTCTTCCAAACTCGGCTCCTGGCGTCCCGGACGAGGGAAGCCCAGACCCAGAGTCCGCTCAGGAAGCTGCGGCCACGGCGGCGGATCTCGCTCTCGCGGCATCGAAGAAGGTTCGCACAGGGAATCGCCGCCGCAATATGAGCAGCCTTGTGGTCCTGCATCGCCATCTGTGGCTGACGCTGTCCGGCTGAAACTTGGTTAAGTAAAGCTATACCAGATAGTGACATAAATATAAGTGGATTTTCTCTGTTTAGATGTGACAGATTGAAAAAGGGTGGTGGAATTGCGATTACTTCATTGCAGTGGATCTGAAGGATGCGTACTTCCACATCCAGATAGCCCCACATCACAGGCGCTTCCTGCATTTTGCATTCGAGGGTGTGGCATACCAGTTCAAAGTGTTGCTGTTTGGGCTCGCTTTGGCTCCCCGCGTATTTACATTGTGCATGAAATACAGCGCTCGCTCCCCTGAAGCTCAGTGGAAGGAATGCGCATACTGAACTACCTCGACGAAAAACTGGTAGTCATCATCGCGCGGTCGAAAGAAGCGCTCTCGAAGGAACACAAACACAGACTCTTCGCCCACCTGGCAGGTTTGGGGCTTGTCTGTGAACATTCAGAAGAGCACCACACTGCACCGCACCAATCTATCATATTCCTGGGTATGATACTGGACTTGCGCACTATGATCCGAAGCGCAGAAGCTGTCAGAGCCGAGAATCCCAGTCGATTCACAATACACTACGTCCTCTTCGTTCAAGGCAGAGCTATCCCGTTAAGAAACGTTTCAGAGGTTGCTCGGTCTAATGGCGGCGGCAGCCTCCGTCTGCAGACTGGGCTTGTTGCACATGAGACCGCTTCAACACTGGTTACAGGGCTGAGTGCAGCCGCTATGACAAGTCTCA
>NC_056600.1:8599909-8651329 GCF_018340385.1 Cyprinus carpio | reverse complement strand
GAGCTGGGACGGGGGTCCTGTACGGGTGCTGGGAGCAGCTGCTTTTGACAAAGAAGACGCTCAGATGTGGACACAAGAGATTCAGTGCAGAGGAAATGAATCTCAGATTCAAATGTGTCCCAGCATCAGAGAAACACAGCTGCTCTCATGATGATCACCAGACGCTTCAGTGTTGCTGTAAGAAGATTAATATGAGAGCAATTAGTAGCATAACTAGGATCATATGCGTCCCATTGCACTTGTTGTGGTCCTCACCACACCCCAACTTCAAAAATGAACTGAAATTCATAAAATATAACACTGTAATTCTGTTTTAAAAATATATTTCTATTTTTAGTTTTTTTTTCTATTTTTTATCTATTTGAGTAGTTATGCCAATTTTCTAGTTCTTCTAGTTCTTTATTTATAAAGCACATTTAAACAATCACAAAGTGCTGTACAACATATTGATCACAGATAAAAATAGGCTACATTTACACAACATCAAATTGCAAAGGCTTCAGAAAACAAGTGAGTTTTCAAAAAGATTTAAAAACCGATAAGTTTGAGCAGCTCTAAGGGACTGGCAGGCTTGTTCCTAGGGCCCCACTGAGAAAGCTCTATCTCCGCTGCTTTTCACCTTACGAGGGAACTAAGTAGGTTATTATTCAGATCTAAATCTCGGAAAGGGTGAAGGCTTCAGCAACTTCAGATAGGTAACCGCAGAGCCGGTGATTGTGCAAACATTTATAAACAAATAAGAGCATTTTTAAATTTAGCCTAGAGTTAACAGGAAGCCAATAAAGTGGCTCGTAGAAGTGGGGTAGCAAGGATCCGGTATTTTGCGGCCTTTTTTTTTAGAAATTCTATTGCTTGCTTTCTCGCACCAATTGTAAAACTGAGTTACTTGGATTTTGAGATGCCATAATACAAAGAGCGGTGCAATAGTCCAATCGGGAGAAGTTAGATAAACGCATGAACAGCTATCTCAAGAGGTTTTTCCGGCAACCAGTGTTTAATTCTGCAGAGTAATCGGAGCTGAAAAAAGCTAGAGGCAAATAACTGAAGAGACAGGGTTTCTGGGCAGTGAGCTACTGAACTTGTCTAAGAAAACACCAAGGTTCTTAACACACGGACCCAAAAAACTGCCAGGTTATCCAAAGTTGAGGTATTAAATTTAAAATGGTTCAGATGGACCAAAAACAATGACCCCAGTCTTCGAGTCATTTAAGGGTTAAGAAAATTACTGGCTACAGCCACTGCTTTAACGGCATCAAGACATGTAAATAGTGAATCAATGGCTGAGGGATCGTTTCTTTTTTAATAGGCAGATAGATCTTTGTATCATCGACATAAAAATGGAATGACACACCAATGCCTTCTCAGAATGGAACCTAAGGAAGCATGTAGAGGGAGAAGGGCAGAGGTGCTAAAATGGATCCCTGAGGAAGTCCAAAACTTAGATGGGCATCAGAAGAGGTAAAATGGCCAAATTTGACTGAAAATATCGAACGTAAATAGGATTTAAACCAGTTCAAGACTGAGCCTTTTAGGCCCCACATCAAGATTCTAATCTAAGACAGGACACTGATGATCTTAGTGTCAAAGGCAGCAGTCATGTCCTAAAAGATTAAAATCACCGGAGTTTACCTGTATCAGTACAACTAAATGTCGTTTAACACTGGTCCCGCATAGCTGATCAGTGCTATGAAAAGGCTTAAAAGCCCAGACTGAAAGAATTCTGAGATCTGGTTAGTCTTGGACCAACACAATTTTTGACCAGTGCCTTAGAGACTAGAAAGGACCACAGAGATGGACGTTAGTTTTGTTTAAAACTACATGCTACAGGAAGGCTTCTTTAGCAAAGGAGTAACAGAGGCCAATTTTCAGGCTGCGGGAACCAAACCATTACTAACATTTGGTTACGAAAGTAAGGCGGGCCCCACTAACCCATAACGATTTAAAATACCGGGGGTGATATGTCGTGATTACAAGAACGAAGTTTGGAGGGAGTTAATAATTTCAAGAGAAATTGCACAAAATGGTAATCAACGGACTCCCATACAGACGATGACTGGTACTCTCCCTCAAAGCGGGTCTTGTAATTTTTTTAATTTTTAAACAATGACTCTTTTTAGAATGATTGTTGTTTTACTCTGTCTTTCTCTTTAAATGAAAGCATGGAGATGGTAAGGGTAACAGCCCCTTGTGCGTTGAGTGGAGGTTTTTATAGAGGTCAGTGGGGAACAGGTGTGTAGTGTGGGATATCCCTCTGCTGCAGTGGGGAGAGATGGACGTGGAGAACCTGTAAATCTCTGGGTCTTCCCTTTTGGTCAAGGATCAGGCCAATCTGGATGAGTGCTTAACAGTTTGGGAAACAGATTACACTGAAAAACTGGGGTCAGCAGGATAAATAAACTATTGCACTCATAATAATGATGCTGGTTCTTGTCGGTAAAAAATTTAAAACCCAAAGCATCCCTCCCTTTCTGATCATTTTTCTTGTTTAGTAAAAAAAAAGTAATATTTTTGGGGAGGGGTTAGTGCACGATTTAACATGTCTGTTTTCTTAAAATTAAACCACTAAGAATTGGAAACTTAAAGTCAGAAATTTACATAATTATTTATTTCTTTTCCAATGTTTTAAAAAAATATTTACAGCACACCACCCATAGTTAAAGGCATTGGTGCCCCAAAATGTCCAGTTTCAAAAAGCATTTTCACGAAAAAAAACTAAAATGAATTTAAATTTTTAATTTTTTTGGAAACCCTTTTTATTTACTACAAAAAACTTTAAAAAATTTATATAATAGAAGAGTAATTGGATGAAAAAACTTGCCCATCAAACCTGCTCCCAAAATGCCCTTTTTAGCAATATAAACGGTAAAACGCCCAAAGCTGATGGGTCAAATCTTTGCTTGGGGGTTAGAGAACTTCATGATCAGACTGGTTCAGTGTGTGATGCTGTCTTTGACCGCAGGATGCGGGGGTTGGTGAAAGAGCGGACTGTGGGGCTCCTTACAGTGTCTGTGGAGCAGCCTGCTTTTGACAAAGCGACACTCAGGATGTGGACCAAGAGATTGATTGCAGAGGAAATTACTCTCATATTTCATCTGTTCAGTATCATCTCTCAACACAACTGCACCTTTGACAACATTGTTGTACTGATCTGCTCTGGTTAAGTATAATGTCACATCTCTTCATTTGTTTTGATTCTGGTCATTCTTATGTTGAGTTATATGTGATCCATTCTAATTACAGCTTTAGCTTATCAATGTTTTATCATTGTTGCTGACTCACTTTACTTTGCTCAGGTTACCTGATCTCAGACTAGTAAACAGTTCCAGACTCCTGTTCGGAAGAGTGGGAGCTTCAGTTCCCTCAAAAGTGGGGCACAGTGCGTGATGCATGCTGGGATATGAGAGCTGCCAGTGTCACTCTGTAGACCAGCTGAATTGTGGGATTGCTGTGTCTGTTGTGGGATCAGACTGTTTTGGAGAGGGAAGTGGTGAAATTATGGGGCTGATGTGTTTTGATTGTGACGGGAATGAAACAAAACTCTCAGACTGTTCCACTCTTGCATGGAGTCGAGCGTGAATGTTCTAACAGACGAGATGTTGGAGTTCATCTGCTCTGTGTAAACTTTTTGGACTTTGAGAGCATTATTGTACTGAATTTTTTTACTGTATTGTTATAAAAACACTAGTTCATTACATTCTAACACATTTCAGCTTCCTTCTCTGTCTCCGTTCATGATGGTCTGGTGCGGTTGGTCCTGGAGGAGAGACAGGGTGAGGCGGAAGCTGGAAGTTTTCAATCCATCAGGTCTGGCGGAGAGTTGCTGCTGGATCCTGGAGTCTCACTGAATCCATCTGGGTCTGCAGACAAGCTGGACTGTGGCTCTGTGCTGACTTCTACAGCTTTCGTCTTCAGCCAGTCCTGAAACACAAGCATGAGTGTGTGCCGGGCTTCAGGTGCTTGGGGATTGCAGCACATCTGGGGAACTGCAGCTCTCCAACAAACTCTCAACTGCAGCGCCACACAACATATGTACATCACCTGCCTTGGTGAGAAAAACAAAATCTGGGCAGATTCCTCAAGTTGTTCGTGATCAATAATGTGTTTTTCTGTCTGTGAATATCAGGTCGTGGGTCCATCAGCTGGGGGGTTTGGGGGAGACTGTGCAGGTAGGCTGGAGGTTTTTTTTTCACACAGCGGCTCATGGTGGAAAGTGTGGTGATTACTCCTGGGATATAAAGATGCCCATGTGGTGTGAAGACAGCTGCAGTGTGGCGTGGGCCTCAGTAAACCATCAGAGTACCAGACTGGGTTGGTCCTGGTTATGGACCCATATGGCTTGATGAGGTGGAGTGTGAGGGGAATGAGAGAGTCCCTGTGGAGCTGCTCTTCTCCTCAGGCTGGGGAAAACATGACTGGTCAACACAAGGAGGATGTAGGGATGGTCCGTGTGCTCAGGAAAACATGCTGCTAAATTGTTTACACTGAAATTAAATTTAAGGTTTTACACAATCTCGAAATTCCAGTGGTCATACTGTTCAACATTTTTCAAATTTATGATTTTTTAAAATTGACATTTTGTTTTATGTAGAGTTTAAAGAGATCAGGTTAACTGGAGGGCTGTGAAGGGAATGTAAGGAAAGGTTTTCCTAACAATGGATCTTGGGGTAAATGTGTGTTTTAAACCACATGGACAGAGACCACTAGTGAGTTCTGATCTGTCAACAGCTGGAAACTGTGGAAGATCTGGTGGTTTAATCTGATTTCTACATCAAGAGTGAAATCAGCTCCTAACTGGCTGGATAACAGTTAAATGCGACCAACATTAATTCCTCTATATGGCAGTGTCCCATCTTCACTCTGGGGGGACAGAATAAATGTGGTGATGATGAAAGTGGCCGAACATCATCTGCCTAGGTAAAACAGATGTTTTTTTTCCATCAGTAACAAATTATGAAAAGAAGTTATCTTTATTATTAGTGCGTTTGAGAAGATGTGTGGAATAACAATTAATAATATATTTTACTTGTTGTTACAGACCAGGAGAGTAATTGGTCGTCCTCGAGCTCTCTGACAGCTCCACATCTCCACATCCGAGGGCCAGTGTTCCGGTAAGTTAATTTAACGAGAATACAACAATGAAATTTATTTGGGGGGAATGTTGAAATGCCAACCCTGTTTGGAAAACCAGCATATGCTGGATAGATATGTTTCGCAGCGTGGCAGCTAGTTTAAGCTGGTCCTTAGTTTGTCATGAACTGTTAAAAAGCTTAAACCAGCTGCCATGCTTCAAAATCACATCTATCCAGCATATGGTGGTTTTTTCAACGGGACATATGACACTGGTGTTTTAATTAGAAACCAGCAGGAATTTCATACTTGGAATATACAAATGATCACACACATACTCCTGTGGCAGATGCTTGCTGTTCTGTCAGTAACTCTGATGGTAATATATGTATCTACGCTTCTTGGTGATGTGTGGTGTGTGTGTTTTAGCTCATGTTACTCTCAGGACTGATTGAAGGGGACTGCCGTTGCTCTGGGCGGCTGGAGGTGTATCATAGAACGCTGTGTGGGGATCAGTCTGTGCATGCATCATTGGGAGCATTCGGCGATGCCTCAGGTGGTCTGGGCAGGCAGCTGGTTGTGGAGGCAGCACCTGGGGGCTGATGGGAAATCAGTCTTTGGTGCTGGTGAAGATGTTGCTGATGGATGGAACAGAGTCAAGTGCAGAGGGAATGGAGATGCACCTAGGGGGTCTGTCCCTCTCCTCCCCTAAAAACCACACTGACTGCTCCCACAAAGAGCACGCTGGTACTCAGTCTGTGCAGGTCACATGAAAATAATTAGTAATAATATTTATTTTTAGACCATTTTAACAGTGTGTAATATTGGTATATTCAGACCATTCATAGCTTTGGACCATGCTTGTGTCGTTTTGCCAGATTTGCCAGATTTGGTGGGTGTCGACTACTCCTGCCACAACACACATCAAGCTTATCCTCCAGGTGAGTTCAAACATAGCATGTCTCTCCTCCACAAATCATCCAGCAGCGTCTATCTCCGTTCCCCCCAGGGTGCTTGTGATTGTTCTGGGAGTTGTGCTTCTTACTGCTCTTAGTGGCAACTGCTTATGACTGTTTAGCAGAACATAGTGATGAGGAGAGGTAGGAGAGATCCAGAGACTGTCATAATTGTATCTTAGTCAGTGTGTGATTCGGTCATGTGTTTGGGAACTGACCGACAGTTTGTCTGTATATCTACAACTCACAGCTCTATCTAAGAGGAGACGACAGGATGAAGACTGAGCCGTTATGAGGAGATTCAGCACAGACACAATCATTTCCCTCAAGAGGGGTGAGTAACTGTCCATAGTATTATATTTGTTAGTCCATCAAACAGTATCATCACCTTTATACAGAGGGATGAGTTAATAAATCACTACTGGATTTATTTGTGTGACCTTGAGTGTTATTTGAAATTATATTATTAGTGTTGGAGTGATCCAAAGGACATGGGGGGTTGGGCAAAAAATTTGTGATTGTGAACATCTGTCTTATGCTGGTGTACTTTCCGTAACGGAAAGTGTCCTGTCTGACAGAACAGCATCTGGGTATGAATGATTGCTGATGAGCTTTCGTATCAGGTTGGGAGGACTATATTATGTGATGAGCACTTCACTACTAAAACCTATGTACTGGATGTTGGGTAATGCATATATAATTAATTAAAAACGTTATAAAACCACTCACATTGAAAGTTTATCTTAGCATAAAATATATAAAACATTTCAACACATAACTTTCGATATGGTTTTTATTTAGTATTATATTTATTCAGTCATTCCTTTTTTATATTTTTTTATTAAAGCAACAATCTGCAGATAGAGCCACACCTGAATACCATAATGTGTTTCCTCCAAGCACTGAAGGCCTCGACGGTGAGTGACTTCAAGCTGAGTGGTTTCCATTCGTTATCTTTTGTGCCTGTTGAACAGTACACCTGTTTTCTGTTTATAGCACCTGAGTTAAGGTATACAGATATTGTAATGCAGGATGAAAATGAGGATGTTGGGGACAGACTTACAGTCCCTTAACAGTGCGCATGCACTGTACAAAGGTTCTAGATCCATCATTTTCAACAAGTTTTTGATTAACTGTAAAGTTTTTTGGAAGATGTGGTTGACAAGTTGAACAATGTATGATGGGGAGATTCACAGAAGTACAAAAAATTTCCAACTGCACACACCCTGTAACTTCTAGCCCATCTTTCCCTTTCTGCCCTGACTAATGTCTGTTTCTCTCTTTTGTTTTGAACCTCTTTTAGAAAAGCAACCAAATCCACACTCAGAGGAACTATGCAGATGCACTCACTGCTTGGCACTGAGACATGCTACAGGTTTATTTTTCGTATAAATTATTTCTACAACGTTTTAACACAATTGTATGTATGTATATTATTTTCAAGTATATCCAAGCATAGTTTTCAATATCCACCATTTTTGTTCATTTGATGATGAATTTAAGTTTTCATTAATTTTGTGGTAGATGATGACTTACCAGAACACCTATGATGATGTCGTCATAATACAACCGTTTCTCCAATGATAAAGCAGGTGTGAAAATTCAGTTGACACCCTCTAGATTGGAAACGGGTTTTGTATTTATTTTTCTTCAAATTATTGTGCCACATAAGAGTATGGAGTCCAGTGGTGGCCCAAACCTGCTCGTTGGAGGTCCCAGTGTCCTGCAGAGGTTTAGCTCCATCATCGTCCCAACACCCCTGTCTGGACGTTCTAGTGACTCTGGAAACCTGATCAGGAGGGCCAAGTGTGTTTTCATTGGGAGTCATAACTAAACTCTGCAGGACTGTGGTCCTCCAGGAACAGGATTGGTCACCCCTGAGATAATGTCTATTTGTTCAATGTAATTAATAATAGCCCCCATTTATATCAGAGGGTGTTCGGGAGGAGTATGATGATGTGAAGAATATCAGAGAATATCGAGTGACATGGTTTGGTACGTTATTAACGCCTTAAATTTTAGTCTTTATAATTACTTTATATGGATCAATTTCTGATCATGATCATTTCTTTGTTTTCCCAATAACAGACTATGATGATGTGGAGCGGGATCCAGGAAAAACAGGCCAGGATCTGTATACTCAAACCTCATACACTGCCTCAAATCCTTTCAAAGCTTTTAAAGTTTAAGCAGTATTACTACTGTATATACGTTTCAGTGTGCAATCTAACAGTGTTTTGTTACTTTTCTGTACAGAAATATACAATGACCTTTTCAAAAGGTGTTTGACCTTTTTTCCAGATGCTTTTACCAATCTTTTCTATTGTTTTAGCCTTAGAAATTTGAGAGAACCAAAACCTTTGACATTCAGTTTCTTGTATAGTAACATAAATTGTGTGAGTTCAGATTGTTCACCATTCAGCTACCACCCATCTCATTAATGGATTACAGTATCTTCAGCTTCATAATATCATAATATTAAATATCAAAATATATATTTACTGATGGTTCATTGTTAATATTTTGCTAAAGGACATTAGAATGTTCAGTGGCCGAGAGCTCCACGCACGCTGGCAACTTCAGAAAAACACGTGCAAATAGAAAAAGCACCAGAAAATTAAGAAAACATCTTCATCAGTCTGAGAGCTACAAATATTTCCAACACAAACAAATACAAAAGACGATGCAAATCCTCACAACACAAACAATTAAAGAAACAGTCCAAGTTACGACCACAACAAAATTACCCCAACAAAACTAAAATTAACCTTTTTTTTGGCGTTTTGATTACCATTTGTTACCACAGTTGTACAAATGCCATGGTTTAAACCTCAAGATTTCAGATTCAAGATTTTTATTTGTTCACATACACAATTATATAGAGCATATATAACCAGCAGTGAAATGGTGAGTCAGGTCCGCTCCTTGGACCCAGTGCAATTATTCAGAATACAACCACAGATGAAAATATACATAAATATAGCTATGAAGAATGAAATTAAAGTAAACAATAAAAATATAAGAATAAAATATAAAATATATAAAGAGATGTATACTGTAGAATTAATATATAGTGGAAAATAATGTGCATGAAAGTAAAACTGTAGTCTTAAATAATAAGATACACAGGAATGTACAAGAGGCAAATGTGCAAACAGGTTGCAAAAAACCCCAACTTACAGTATGTCCCCATGTGAGGTAGTGAATGATGAATGTCTTACTGATAAAGTGAATATTCAGTGGAGACAGAGAAGCTTAAGAGGCTGGTTTTGAGTTTAGGAGCTGATGGCCTGGGGGAAGAAACTCCTCCTAAGTCTCTCTGTTTTTGACCATCAGGCTCACGGAAACGCTTACCAGATGGGCAGCAAAGTGAAAAAGATGGTTACGGGGGTGAAATGGAGTCTTGATTATTTTAACAGCTCTGCTTTTGCAGCGTTTGAGGTAGATGTCCTGCAGAGAGGGGAGAGCAGACCCTGAGATGCGCTCAGCTAAGCGCACAACTCTCTGCAGGGCTTTGCAGTCATGACTGGAGCTGTTCCCCATACCACACTGAGATACACTGAGTCAATACACTTTCAATGGCACCCTGAATAGAAAGTTTTCAGGATTGCAGGTGAAAACCCTGAATTTTCTCAGCTGTCTCAGATGGTACAGTCTTTTGCCTGGCTTTATTAACCTGTGTTTGAATGTGTGTAGTCCAAGTCAGGTCCTCGGACGATGATTTTACACCGAGGTACTTGAAGCTGCTCACCTCTCCACAGGGGTCCCGCTGATCATTAGAGGAGTATATGGCTGCTGCGGTCTCTTCCTGAAGTCAACAATCGCTCTTTAGTTTTGCTCACATTCAGAGAGGAGGACAATCTGTCCTGGCACCATGATGTTAATTTCTCTACCTCATCCAAGTATGCGGGTCTCATTTATTGTTGGAAATGAGGTCCCAGAACCACAGTATCATCAGCAAATTTTGATAATAGATGTGGAGCTGTGGGAAAGACATGCAGTCATGTGTGTGAGAGAGAGTAGAGCAGGGGAACTCAAGGACACAGCCCTGTGGAGCTCCTATGTTCAGGGTGATGGAGTTAGAGGTGTGAACTGTCCCTACTTCAACCACTTGAGGTCCTGCCGGTGAGGGAATCAAGAATCCAGTTGCATAGTGAAGAATTCAGGCCGAGGTCCATGAGTTTAGAAGCTAGCGTGATGGGGACTATAAGTATTGAAAATGGTATGTAGTCTAAAAATGGTATGTAGTAAATCAATGGTTAAGTTGTGTATGGTTACCATGGTTTTAACTATAGTAACCAATTTTTGTTTTTATTTGCTTTTTATATAATGTATGAATTAGAATGAATTAATCTTAAGGCTATGGTTAGTTCTATAAAGGAAATTGCTAAAACTAAGTTAACCACATAATGGTAAAATAAACATTTCTGATGTCTGCTGCATATTTGTAGCATGTTTCTTTATTGTTTGTGTTGTGAGTATTTGCAGCGTGTGTGTTTGTTCAAATTGATGAAGATGATTTCTTAAGTTGCATGTGTTTTTTCATTTGCAGCGTTGAGCTCTCGCCCACCGTAGATTGTACTTAATAAGTTTATAAACAGCAGACAAATATAATAATCTTTCTTTTTAAATTAATTTAATAACTTTTTCTTTTCTTTTCTTTTCTTTTCTTTTCTTTTCTTTTCTTTTCTTTTCTTTTCTTTTGTTTTTTTCTTTTCTTTTCTTTTCTTTTTTCTTTATTTAACCAGGATAAAAACTCATTGACTTTAAAATCTCTTACAAGAGTGACTGGCCAAAAAAAGCAGCAAACAAATAACAGAAATATACAAGTTTACATCAAAAACATAAAAACACAAATCAAAAGATCACAACAACAATTTACTGAGCAGAAAAGCATGTTGTTCACTTATGTGCTGCAGTGGTGGTTTCTGATTGTCAGAAACACATGACATGAATACTTGCTCACGACGTCACAAAACGTGAAACCACTGCGCCGCCATATTGCTTTGCTCTAGTATTCACCCACATATTTTTTAGGAAATCGTGCAATCAGAAAAGAAATGAGAAAACATCACCTATAAGTCAGAATTTTTATATCTGAAGTCTCAATATATATTCCTTACATTTCAGATGTCCTAAGCCTGTAAATGGTTTTTTAAATGTTGGCAATTTTCCTGCTTATTAAAAAATGACACTCATATTTCATTATAGTAGCGAATATTTGAAAGAGACATCTCAAACATATGTAGGGGAGACCGTGGAGTGTGAGTGTTTGTAATATGGTTTAGTTGTAAACACTGTCAGTTTGACCAATCAGACATTCCATCTCCATTTAGAGCTAACGGAGAAGTGGCATGTGTCTGTGAGCAAGACTGTGAATTGTATCACCCAAAAAATTGATTTTCAGGGAAGTAGTAGTAATTTTTTTATCAGATTATTTTTGCCCTAGCATTATGTAAATGTAGATAAAAAATTGTGACTTACATAATCTTAAATAGCCATTTCTTTAGTTAAATTTGATGCTAGACATTAATATAACTTCAAACCCACATGCTAAAAGACTTACAATGACATGTTACTTTGGAAATGTAATAGGTTACAGATTACAAGTTTCCCTGTTTAAAATGTAATAGTAGTGTAACTTTTTTCAGTTACTTTATTAAAGGTAATGCACTTTTTGATTACTTTTCAAAATTTCTAATGAATGTTTATTTTCAACTGTTAATCATTTTTCAAACATTTACACCATGCAGGGTTAACCTTACAATAGTACTCAACACTGTCAGACTCTCAAACTCATACAAACAAATTCTGAAACATGGACAACCCTATTTTTTTTTTTTTTTTTTTTTTTTTTTTTGTATGGACCTGACATATACAAGGTTAAAAAAACTTTAGTTTGGGGACATGCAAAATAATTATAGTTCTCTCCTGAAACTGCACCTTCACTTCCATTTTTCTTTTCAGTTTCTTCATTTTGGCCCTAAAATCTCTCTTATGACTTTAATACTTAGGATCATGAAAAACTATACTTTATAGATCGCCTACATGTCAAAATTAGTACATCACTACAATATCTTTAAAGAAAAATGAGTCATGTTTTCCCCTTATAAAAATTAACCCTGCTTTTACCATGTTTAGTAACCAAGTACAGTAACCATGTTTTTTTGTTGTTGTTTTTTTTACCCTTACCATTTGTATTTATTTTTTAATAAATTGATTTGTAAGTTAATTTTTAATTTGTGGTTACCATGGTTTAACAATAGTAAGTAACCATTGTCCTTTTGGATTCCTTATTAGTTAAAAATCATGTGTCATATTTTCGTAAGAGTTGTGTGTTGGTGTTCTGCTCTAGCTTCCATCCCTAAAACCTATATTATAACATAAGATTTTTTTTCTGCTAAATTACTACCTTAACATTACAATAAATAATAATGATGTCCTTTATACAGTATTTTGAGTGATGACTGATGAGCAATGCTGCTGCTGCTGCTTGACTAAGTAGTAAACAAAGACAAACTACAATAGCATATTTACAGATGAATCTGACCTGCACTTGAAACCTGAACAGTAGTTTTGCTCGTTCTCTGCTCCACCTGTGCGCTTCACACAGTACACACCACAGTCCACTCATTCTCTCTCTCGCATTGATTACTCTGAGTCTGGTATTGACAGTGAATTGTAAGTGATTTATGATTTATTTGTGATTTATTTGTTGTTTGGCGGATTCGGAAATGATCGCTTTAGTACATTCGGCAGGCAATTATACTATAATAATATTAAAATAGCGGGCCAAATCAGCTTCCAGGCCACCGGGAATTCTCCGGGTTTTCCCGATGGCCAGTCCGGGCCTGCTTTCCACAGACACGCAGAATGTGCAGGACGTTCATATTGGCTTAATATTCACAGACACTAGTCCATATCGTGTTTTGATTCAAGTGTACTGACCTACTTTTGATTTATTGTCCAAAATGTGCCATATTCCGTCGAGGTAGGCTATAGCAGTTCTGTTTTTATGACTGGATTCTAGGAACACTGGAAAAATGGCAAAAAAGAGATTGGTGTTTGGGAAGGGACAAAAGAAGAAAACAAAGAAAACAAGCCAAAAGCCCAAGTCCACTGACCAAGAGTGTTCTGATTCGTCTAACGATGATCACTTTGGAAATAAGTCGAAAGAAGTGTGGGTCAAGTGTGTTTCTTGTCAGTTCTGGGCCCATGAAGCCTGCACCCCAGCGGCAGCCATCTACATTTGTCACAACTGTGAGACTGACTCAACCCTTATGAGATATACATTATACACACACTCACACTGACTCACACAGCAATTTGTTATAGTGTTAAGTCCCATAAGAAATTCAATGACCTGTAACACGTTTAAAATATTTATTCTACCATATCATAATATTAAAATCCCAGTGCAGCTCATGTCATATCTATCAATATAAAACAAGCACAGCTGCCTGTTGTGTGACATAATGCAGCTTCATCAATACACAAGGTAATGTCCTTCTTTTGATATTCTTTTGTTTGTAAATTATCCTTACCTGCAGTACTGAGTTTATGAGATCTTCTTCAGTAATGACAAACAACATTATGGAGCTGTTGTGTTGGATGCCCAGGCTTTGTTCTTCAAGGCTAAAGTAGCAGCGTGTAACCAAGTAATAAATGTAGCTTGCAGCTCACTCTCAGTGAAAATAATTACATGATTGCTCTAGTAACCAGCAGCAGTAGTGGTTTTAACCATCATCCAAACCATACAAGTGTGTGGGGCCCCTGTGGGACCCCCCCTCCCCTGGAACGTGATTTGTACAGAAGGGGCCTGGGGTCTTGACGTTGCTTAGGGCCCACAAAGTGGTCCAGTCGGCTCTGGTGGTCAGACTTTGCAGCTGTTTTGAATGTGCTGAAAAATCTGGAACATTTTACAGGAACAGCTCCATTTAGGGTCAGAACACCAAAAACTCAGACTGTTCCTGGAGAACGGGGAGGTCTGGTAATCCTACTTTAAATGCCGTTATCATACAACTGAATAAAAATACACCAGAAAAATCAATCACTCTCACTGCTACAGTGTATTTACATTATTCTGTCTCTGAGTATTAGAATATATTATAGCAGTAGACAAAAAGTAAAAAGAATATGCTGTGAAATGAGCTCTACATGAATGAAATTAGATTTGTAGCATTCTCTAGAAAGGTAGAAACTACTGTAGACTCTTGTCTGAGCCCCTTTACAATTTTACAATTGTTTTTGTTTTGTTTGCTTGTTGTGTTTGAATTTAAAATTACAGTGTTAAACACACATCTACAGGTATTTATTGTATTTAATCTTGCTTCTGTATTGTTTCTGTATCAATCTGCTTTAAGTTTAGTGTGACTTTATCTCCACACTGACTTATGACTGACACGAGTCTGTCCTCAGAGGAAAGTGTCTCTTCACGCTGGAGGAGGAGTCCTGCTCATCAGCACTGACACTTATAGATATATATGAAGAAAATCAAAATGCATCTTGTTATTAGCTTGTACCTGTAATCAGTTGGGTCAACAACAACAAACAAAACAATCTCTAGAGAGCCAGGACATTATCTTTTATAATGAAGGACATAATACCGCAAAACGCCTGTGAAAAAAAATACATATTACATACATTTTTTTACAGACTTTTAGAGTGTAGCATATTAACTAGCTACCAGAATATAATTCTTAAAACCATTGTTCAGAATGTAGTTTTAATAGTAAAGGGAGGAAAATAATTAAAATATAATTGTTAAAAAAATGTGTAACTATTCAATAATTCAGTGATAGAAATTAACTTTTTTTCCAATAAGTTTAAATAGGATTTTTACCTTTTATGGGCATTTTTACCTTTATAAAGCCCTTTTTCTAAAAGTGTGCATCATCTTTTCAGTCAAATTCTTAAATTGAAACATTTAATTAGAATAATAAGCTATTTGGGCTGTTAGCAAGCAAATGAGATGAGTATTGACAAAATGAATCTTTGCAATGCAGAGAAAACACAGAAGCTGCATTGGACTAAATAAGTTTTTTTTTTTTTTTTTTTTTTTTTTTTTTTTTTTTTTTGTAAAGTAATCAATCTGAACTGCAAATTTTAGCTATTTTAAAATATGCATCCATTCAATTTGAGTTGTATTCCTAATATCTTGAAAGCGCAAGACAGAAAAATGCTATTATCGTCACAATAATTCTGTATTACATGAATCATGTAAATGACAGTTCAACTTTCAATTCAAAACGGCGGAATTTGACCAAAAAAAAAAAAAAAGTCTAATAGTTTGCGTCACTGGATAATACAGTCGAGCCGGCTATTGCTATAGTAAGTAATTCTTACATTCAACATTAACAGAAAGTCAAAAGGGGTAAGCTTTCAACTGTATAAGCTAGCATATGTATTTTAGACGCTTATATGCTCGTGCCCCGTCCATGCAATGAACCGCACGTTATTGAATTGTTTTCTTCTTTTTCTTCTTCTTCTTCTTCTTCTTCTTCTTCTTCTTCTTCTTCTAGAACATTAACTGCTCAGGTAATTTCAGTGGTAGGCTATGATACATATTCGTGAATCGTGTATTAAACTCCTCATAACTCGCAAACTCCCCGTGATAGCGCGCAAATATTTCTGCCCGTTTTCGCTCGTTTTCAGCCTCTGCTCTTCTGCAACATACTGAAGCCTCTGCGTGAATTCAGCGCGCCTTACATTCAGATAATTAAAAAAATATGCTGCAACTTTCTGGAGTTATTTTATAATTGTTTGGGCAGTCTCAAGCTATATCTTAAAGTTCTCAAAATACAGTCGGTTTCAGATTAGTTTTAATCTATGCACAAAAAAAATTAACGTAATCTTTATCTAATTCTGATTGGGTGTGCAAGACAATCATTGGGTGGGCTCAGCCCACCCCTGCCCATGCCTGGAGCGGCCCTGATTCTAACTGCATTTTAATATAAACTGAAACATGCCGTGAAAGAACGCGCACTGGTCTAAACTACTAGATTTTCTATTGCCCTAGCTAAACTTTAGGTTGCTTACATGGTTAGCTCTTATGAGTTATGGACGTTTTTTTTTTTTTTATTGCAAAAAACACATATACAATAAGGCCATACAAGATCGAAGATCTCCAAGACCAGAGCACCAAAGAAGAAGATGAAGAAGAAAAAAGAAAGAAAAAAAACTAACAAAAAAGCCATGAAAATAGAAAATAAAGAAAGAAAAACAAGAATTATACAATAGGTTCTTTTAATAGTTTAAATTTCTGCAATAAACCAAACAGTCTTCTTCCAGTTTTGCATTTTAACAGTCTTGGGTATGTACATCTTCCATTATTAAACCAAAAATGATATCATTTTTAGAAAATTGAGAAGACAGCTTGACTGAAACTTTAAGCCACTCGAATGTATCAGACCAAAAGACACTAGTGAAAGAACAGTCAAAGAATAAATGTACAGTCGTCTCAATATCAACATCACAAAAGGTACAATTATTGTGATCAATATTAAAATCTATATCTAAGAAACTCTAAAGATGGGTAGATATCAATAAGTGTATTTTCTTGGCTTTTTTGGTGGGGGCGGGGGGGGGGGGGGGTAGGTGGGGGGGGGGATAAACATTGTTTGGTGGGGGGGTGAGATAAACATGGTTATTAATTTTAAAATAGAGCTCTTTGCTTGATTTGGATATTATCTTGGGTCCATGAAGTCCTTATTCATTTATTTGGCATGCGGCTACTAAAAAAATCTTGCCCATTTATTATCAAAGAAGGTAAATGTAGAGCTTCAGTTACATTGGCCACTGTATTACTAGCCAACAATACAAAGGCCTACAATACTTCAATACTCTATTGCTTGTAATCACAATGGATATTATATTTTCCACAAAAAGTACTGTGATCCATAAATAACTATCTTTCCCTAGCAGGTGAACAACAGACCAGACACCTCTCTCCACCCATCTCTGATAAAGAGTGAATGTACCTATTATCCCAAATTGGCGAATTATGCGGGGAGGGGATTTTTGTTTATATATCAACTTCCAATATAAAAGAACCTGCTTATGATAATCTGATAATTTGAGTGGAAATTTTTGTATTGAAAAATCACAGCGCAATAAGAATCTATTCCACCAACAACTTCTAAAGATATTTCTAGGGGCACAGAACCAGAAACTGTCATTGTTTATTAGAAAATTTTTGAGCCATTTTATCTAGAAAGTTCCTTTCATACAGTCAAAATCTATGGCCTGCAACCCACCTTCTTTGTAATCCTTCACTAATGTCCCTTTTTAACATAATAATTCTCTTCCAAATGTAATGAAAATTCATCTGATTAATTAACTTAATTTTCTTATTGGAAATGGGAAGGGATCCTTAATGTCCCTTTAAGGTTCATTGTGGTGGAAAACAAAATCAGAGTGAGTGCAAAAAAATTTGTTGGGGGTGGGAGGAAAAAAATATCCCCCCCCCCCCTTTTTTTAATTTTTTTGCGTTCTCTCGCAAACTTTTGCGTTCCCTCGAGAAACTTTGCGTTCCCTCGCAAAACTTTTGCATTCTCTCGCAAAACTTTTGCGTTCTATCGCAAAGATATTTGCGTTCCCTCGCAAAAACTTTTGCGTTCTCTCGCAAAATTATTTGCGTTCCCTCGCAAAACATTTGCGTTCTCTCGCAAAACTTTGCGTTCCCTCGCAAAACTTATGGCGTTCTCTCGCAAAACCAGCTGAGTTCGGACAAACAACACTTTCCTGTTTACTTTACAGCTTGTAGTGGTTTTATACAGCTCCATACAATGGAGCGGTTATAGAGTTTTGTTGGAACTTGGAGAAATAGTCAGTGCATGCTTATTACGGCACGGTTTTGGGACATACTAAAACGCTTAATGTAAAAACACTGTGTGAGAGCCGTGGGAAACGGAGCGAGGCGGGAGCACCTGCGCCGTTCACCGGTAACGAGTCCCGCGAAGGAGAACTGAAGGAGGGACTGATGACAGTGTTGGACGATAGAGGACCAGGCTCGGACTTCTTTTGTGTTTTGGTTCTGTGGGTGTGTGCGACACGGAGTTTTCCACGAGTAGGGGCTGTCGCGGTCTTTAGGTATATTTTTATTATTAAAGTTTTGTTTGAATGTTCGCCGGTTCTATTAAAGTTTTGTTTGAATGTTCGCCGGTTCCTGCCTAAATTTGTTTAATTCTAGGATTGTTAAATGTATTTTTATGTTATAAAGTAAAGCAGAATAGCCCAGAATATGAACGTAACCTGGTAAACTGCACTTTAAACGAAGGCTATCCCTCATAGAAAGAAAAGAGTTTTAAAGGAAACTGGTACAACCTAAACCAGTTGGGGTTGCCAGTGGGGGGACTAGTTCACCACAGATGTCCGGTAAGAGACATAAAGATGCAGGTTTAAGTCCTTGATGCATTTATTTCTTCACAACAATTCCATAAATGTTGAGCACATAAGTGCAGACATTACATTGGTGTTTCCATCTGTGTGTGGTCTTTAACAAAAGATATAACAAATTAGTATAAACAAATCAATAAAGTAGGTAAATTTATAACAAAGAAGGTAGCAAAAATACACTATTACTTAAATGAACAACCTACGTAATAATGTGTGATGACAACCAGTAATTGCATTTAAAGTACCCTTAAACAATGAATATCAACTAAAAATTCAGAAGGGTCACAGCTATCAAAAGCTGAAGTACATAAATAAACTTACTTGGTTTCATCTAACATACGCACACAACACCAAACACTTGAGGAAAGCCTGTGAGTCCATTTGCTTTCACCTACTCTGTGCAGGCTATTTCTACCAAACACTAATCACTGCCACCTGCTGGAAATGGGCGGAGCGTAGTGTCTTTAGGTTGCTGCGATGACATCACATTCAAAACACTGGCTGATCACCAGAAAACTTCAAAATAAAAGCTAATTTACAGCGGGCCTTTTTAAACAAGTTTTATTTTAAACTTGGACTCAAGTTCAAATAGGCTACAGTCAGCTTTGCCTATAGTTTAAGACATGGTTTTGGGCCATTCTAAAACACTTAATGTGGATGTAGCTACTATAACAGTGGCATTGGAGGCCCAATTCGGTAAGGCCTAATAAATACTATTAATGCTAATAAAAATTGTAACCTTAATATTAAAACCTTATTAATAGCTATCAGTAAAGCAAATAGCCATAATACAACGTTGTCTCCCCCATACAAAAACCGTCAGGATATAGAAAGGATCCTTAAGGGAAGCTGGACAAAGACAGTATAGGCTAAAACCAAAATATGGTAAACAGTTTATTAATAAAATATAGCCTATTATGCACAGGAAAGCAGACAAGCCCAGAATAGCTAGAAACAAGCCAAAACCTAATGTAGAGCGAAACTGGGCTCACGTACAGCTCTCTTTCATCACAAATCCAAATGTTTCCATATTCGCAATGTAGGCTATTTGAAGAAAAAATCATAATGAACAAAAATGTGCCGCACTGGAGTGGGCCGGGGCTCACGATACGGCACAGACATAATACAGATTATTTAAATTGATTGTGTAACGTTATATCTGTATTGGTGATTCTTTATTTGTAATAATGAACAGGCCGCACTTGCAATCCTATATGCGCATGAGGCGCTAGCGCGATCAAATCGCTGAAAACACAAATACTCCGTCACTTAGGTACAGTAGGGCATAATGCGATTTTGAATTCACTTTGAAGATTCCAATAATATAAAAGATTATTAGAAATGTTATAAAGCGAACACTGTTACGTTCTCATTTCGCTCTGGAACCTATACGAGAATGCAATTTTCCCTGAATATCCAGAATATTGCATATGTGAAATTGATTTTATATAGGCCAAACAGTTCAACAAAAAATGCAATATTAAGTGTACATTTTAAATTTTAAAAGAAGCCTACATTTTAAACACAATATTGTCTATATTGTATTTTACAACAAAATAATAGTTCCAAATGAGCCCCGGCCCACTCCAGTGCGGCACATTTTTTGTTCATTATGATTTTTTCTTCAAAATACATTGCGAATATGGAAACATTTGGATTTGTGATGAAAGTAAGAGCTGGAAGAATGAGTCACGGGAAGAATGAGGCGGGAACCCGGCGAACATTCAAACAAAACTTTATTAATAAAATATACCTAAAAGACCGCGACAGCCCCTACCTCGTGGACGACTGTCGCACACAAACAGAACCAAAACACAAAATAAAGTCCGAGCCTGGTCCTCTATCGTCCAACACTGTCATCAGTCCCTCCTTCAGTTCTCCTTCGCGGGGACTCGTTACCGGGTGAATGGCGCAGGTGCTCCACCGGGCTCGCTCCGTTCCCACGGCTCTCACACAGTGTTTTACAGTAAGCGTTTTTAGTATGTCCCAAAACCGTGCCGTAATAAGCATGCACTGACTATTTCTCCAAGTTCAAAACAAAACTCTATGAACCGCTCCATTGTAGGGAGCTGTATAAACCACTACAAGCTGTAAAGTAAACAGGAAGTGTTTGTCCGACCTCAGCTGGTTTTGCGAGATAACGCAAATAATTTTGCGAGAGAACGCAAAAGTTTTGCGAGGGAACGCAAAGTTTTTCGAGGGAACGCAAAAGTTTTGCGAGAGAACGCAAAAAAAATAAAAAAATATATTTTTTCCTCCCACCCCCAAATTTTTTCACTCACTCTGATTTTTTTCCACCACAATGATCCTTAAGGGGCTCCGTTGTTTATTTAGTATTTGTTTGTTTTTTCTTGTTTGTTTGTTTACTCTTGTTTTGTTTGGTTTGGTTTTAGTAAGAACTGTGTTGTATGTAGTTTTAGGAAAAAAAAAAGTTTGTCCCATGTCATTAAAAATATGTGCTTTACATTGTTTAGAGCATTAAAAATAATGTTTATGCTATGTCCTCGGTTGAAGAGTCTGGGATTTAAATTCCAGAAGAAATGGGATAATCTTTTACAGGTGAGGATGTATTGGTTTGTGTTTTTATATGCATTAAGTAAATATTTAAACTGTTGTAGTAATTATATATATTAGATATTATATATATATACTATATATATATATATAATATATATATATATATAAAAGTTTTTCTTTTATTGTACAGTTACCAAATAACCCAAATCTAATTCTCGTGTCATGTAACTGATGTTTTCATAAAAAAGTACTGAAAAGTACTACTACTACTACTAATAATTATTATTATTCAATCAATCAATCATAACACATTTATATGTGCATTACTTCTGTCTTGTGGATGAATTATGTAGTGCAGCTATTAATGGTTCTGAATCTAAATATACAATTATTCAGAATAATTAGACTATTTAACTTTTATCTTAAATCTAATAACTATTAAAGTTTTTAAGTGTCATTATTTATCCAGACCACTTCTAATGTCTCCAATAAGACAAAAATGCTCTGAGATATGAATGCAACCCAACAGAGGCTCTTTCTGAGTCAGTGAGCGCTCCTCTGAGGAGAACAGCATCCTTTGTGTCCTGTACGTAAACCCTTTTAATCAATGTTTCTGATTATTTTTTATTAATCTGTGGTTCTCTGTTGTCCAAACAAATATGTAGCCAGGTCATGTTATTCTCTCTTTCTTTTCGTGCTGATGAAAAAATTAAAGTTGGTTTGCAGACTGTTTTTAAAACCTGATAAAATGAAAGCTCATTTAAATTCAGATCATGAAAAAAATAGAAAAAAAGTAAAGTGGTGATAATACTTTATATGGCATTTATTGTATATACAGTACCATAGTACACACAGTAAATGTTTTCCAGAGCTGGGTAGTGATGTAATCAGATTCCAAAAATCAAGTACTCATAATTAGAGTATATTACATTTTAAATATGCTCATAATCAGATTACAGTTACTTTTTTATGGATTACAATATTACATATTATTCACACAATGGCAGTTAATCCTTCATAATTTATTGATTCTCCCAAATTCATCTTTTTCTCTCTCTCTCTTTTAAAATGTACTCTCTAAAAATCCTACTTTGTGTCATACATTTAGTTTTAACTATATTCACAATACAGAATGGTCATGTAAATGTTATGTAAATCAGTTTTCAAACCACACTTCTGAATTTGGGTGAAAAAAGTACCTCTCAAGCAATGAGATCATGTATGACACAAATAATAATGCAAGTTACTAAATACTGGTGATGTCTAGCTGTGAAACACTATACAGTCCTCATCATTTCCAGAAGGACCTTAACTGTTGAATTGAGAAATCTGACCTGAAAGACTTTGGCTGTGGACAAAACAAATAAAATATTTCTGTTTTTAGTGTTCAAATAATTTATTTTACATTTTTATGATTTATTTAATTATTAGTTTTTTAATCAACTCACAAACTCACTGCAGTTCTTACATTAAGCCCGGTTTGGGAAACTCTTAATTAATATCATTTTTAATGCATTGTATGATGATGATATCAAATTTTTTAAATATATTTTCTTTCTATTTGCTTTTTTTATATCAATATGGTACGTTTAATGGTAAGTTTAAAACAAGTTAGATAAAAAATGTTATCTAAAAAGTAGTCAGAATACATTACCTTAAATGAATTACTCTACTAACTACAGTTTTCATCATGTAATCTGTAATCAGTAATGGACTACAAGTAATAATTGACGACAGACCACTGAATTATTCAAAAATAATACACACCCGAGATGGTGATGCGGCCACAACATGAAGTGCTTTTTTGTATTGTTGGTGTTTTTTTTTTTTTTTTTTTTTTTTTAACTGACCCAAAAAAACACTAACCCAAAAATAATTATTAAACAAAGAAAAATCATGTAATACATTCTGAATAATTAAAGCATCAATATTAATCCAAAAGGATTGAAAGGACAATCCCAAAACAAATGACTTATAGTTTTATGCAAAGATTGACAAAAAGAGCAGGATGTGTCAATGGTGTTTTTATATTTTTGTAAGTAATGCTTAACAGGGTCAAATCTGTGAATAATTTTGTAAGATATTTCTTTAACTTTATTCATTAGGAAAAACAATTTGAGGGTGTGACCACACGTGGCCAGTTAATATCATCATAAATATTATTTCAATAGCGCATTGCAGAAGGAATTGAGGTAATATTGTCCAAAAAAAGAATCTGACTTTGTAATTACACTTTTGCATTGAGAAACAAATATCAACCAGTGAATTCAACAGAAATCATTGAGTCATTATTATTGTTTCTAGAGAGCAGACAAATTTGCAAAGAGATTGAAAGCTATATTAAATTCATTCCTGGATACTGTAAATTAGTATTTCAAAACAAAATCTGAATGACTGAATAAATGATTGTTATCAGATAACTGGGTTCAGTTAAAGTGCTTCTCAAAACTCAAACTGATGCTTCTTTGTTTCCTCGCTCCTCTGTTCTCCAGCCCTGACCTGAAACTAATCTAATAAATAAATACATCCACAAAGAAATGTAAAACAACAAATATAAAGTATGTCTATATTTCCTTAAATATGTATAATTGCATTTTTTCCACATTTACATTTTTTTCATTTATTTATTTATATGCTTATCTATTTTCACTTTTATGTACGTATTTGTCAACATTAATATATTTTCACATTTATTAAAATGTGACATAAATACATATATAAATAAGAAAATGAATAAATGTATAAATAAATAAATGAGAAATAAATTTTGAAAAAATACAATTATACATAATGAAATATAAGTAGAAATGCTTATTTATTTATTTTTTACATTTTATTTATGTATTTTCTTAGTATATTTATATAGTCATTTATTTATTGTTTTGGCAACTTTGGCATTCCACATAATAAAGGCTGTCCTGTAATACTTTCACTGGTGAGAAGTTCCTCGTGCAGCAACACAGAGACAAGACCCTCGTCTGCTCCTCTTTACAATAAGAAGTGTTTTGCTGCCATCTGCTGGACAAATGCAGCAGCGCAGTATTAAACATGATTACTGCTGTTATTTTATTCTCAAAGTTTTACCTAATGATAGTAGATAATATTCAATTTAATAAAAACTCATCAAAATAGCTTTAACAACAACATAGTTTAAACAATGGTGTAATCATATTTTATTGTTTTCTTGGTTAGAATAAAGAACAACTGAGTAAAATCCATTAATTCATTAAAATTAGTCATGAGAAATTGGTTCTAGTAAGTTTGTGTAAGTGTTTAAAGAATTCAGACTTACAGAAGTCAGTGATCAGAGCTTGTGTCTGCTGTGTTCAGGTTCAGGTTTGATGCTGAATATAAGCTGCAGTGTTTCTGTATCAATCTGCTTTAAGTTTAGTGTGATTTTATCTCCACACTGACTTCTGACTGACACGAGTCTGTCCTCAGTGAAGTGTCTCTTCACGCTGGAGGAGGAGTCCCGCTCATCAGCGCTCACACTTTATTGATATATATGGAGAAAATCAAAATGCTGCTTTCTGATTTGTCACTGATTGTGTTTGATGATTTCCTCTGTTGTGTCTAATAAGGTAACAGTGAGTGTCATTGGCAGCTGTGAGTCTCTCTCTCTCTTTAGGGGGCTGACAGGAGCCAGTTTCTTCAGTGTGTTTGAGGAGCAGACGAGAAACTTGTGCTAACAGAGTCAAACACACGGTGTGATGAGCAGAAGAAGATGGAGGGATGCCTGACACTCGTTTTACTCTCCTCCATAATCACTATAACCACATCTGGTAAGTACAACATAGACAATAAGATGTGAAATTACACGTTTAAATGAGCCACTTTATCTATAAAGGCCTCATATCACTAGAAATTGAATAGATGCCATTTGTAATATTTAGAAACTGTATCTTATAACATTAATTCAGTAATTATCAATTTGATTTTATAAACAATTTGGGCTTTTACAGTCTAATAATTTAATGATGACAGGATTATCTGTAGTGTTATCCATTTTGAAATATCTATAAATGCTTGTATTTATTAACCTTTTTACATTTTACTTATGTTTCTCAACTTTGCAATATTCTGCTTGTATGTGATTTAAATCCCTTTCTCTCTTCCTTGTACAGATTTTGAGATTATGAAGTAAGAAGAAATTGGTGTTTGCCAGATTTGTCAGTGTCCACTACTCCTGCCACAACAAGATCAGCTTCTCCTCCAGTTTCTCCTCTGGTGCGCTCAACATCAGTCTCTCCTCCACAAACTCTCTCCGTCCCCCCAGTGCTTGTGATTGTTCTGGGAGTTGTGCTCTTACTGCTCTTAGTGCCACTGCTTATACTGATTCAGCAGAACAGAGTGATGAGGAGAGGTAGGAGAGATCCAGAGACTGTCATATTGTGTCTTATTCAGTGTGTGATCAGTCATGTGTTGTGAACTGACAGCAGGTTTGTCTGTCTACACTCACAGCTCTCTCTAAGAGGAGACACAAGATGAAGACTGAGGCCGTTTATGAGGAGATTCAGCACAGACACAATCACTTCACTCAGAGGGGTGAGACATGAGCCATCAATCTCATTTAATAGCATTAATAAGAGTCTGTCAGACAGTTGATGTTCATCTATTATTAGTCCTGTTAAACCTCCTGCTTCAAACCACAGAATTCCTGACAGAAAACCACAGAGCTGCAGGTGTATGTTTATGTGTGTGTGTGTGTGTGTGTGTGTGTGTGTGTGTGTGTGTGTGTGTGTGTGTGTGTGTGTGTGTGTGCCAGTGAGTGTCTCTTCCTGTGAGTATTTTTAGATTGTCATAAGGAGGAATGGGTTCATGTGAGGATACTTGTGTGTTTGTTAATAGGCCCAAAAAAGGGATTTCTGCCTATAATGCTTTTAAACGTGAATAATTAATATTTGTGCTGTGTTGTCTTCTTTATGATGCAAAGTATTTGTGGTTTGTTTTTTTTTTTATTTTTGAAGGTGTTTATGATTTGGTCTGTTGTTATTTTGAAGGGTGTTTCTGGATGTTATGCTCATATTTAATAGGCATTCCACTTAAAAAATACCCCTTTTTAATAAATTCACATAAATTAATAAATAAATTAGTGAAATGAAACTAATTATTTTACATATTTGATTAATGACCCAATACTATTAAAATACTGCTGTTTACTTATATATTAACAGTTTTCTCTCCTTTTTTAGCAAAATAGTTTAAGACTGCATCAGGTCAGTAACCTATTTAACTGATCACATGATTCACTACCAGATGTTTAATAAACTCTGATGAAAGAACATATTTTGGCTTTTGTATCAAAACATATTGTGTGTTGATGCAGAAGAGATGGTGAAGGAAATCACACCGGGATACTATGATGATGTCATCACTGATGGACTGAAACCAGATCGTGAGACAGGTGTCACTCTCTTATTCTACAACAGCATATAATATAATATAATATAATATCATTAATAATAATAATAATAATAATAATAATAATAATAATAATAATAATAATAATAATAATAATTTGTTTTAAAGTTTTTTTAATATTATTTTTTTAATTTTTGTTTTAATTGGAGATTTTTTTGGTTTACATTTAAATTGACTCATATTTTTATGTGTAGTTGACACACCAGAGAATTATGATAATATCATCATTAATAGACTGAGCTCTCAAGGGGTAACAGGTGAGATGCACAGAACTACATTTTTTATGGCCCTTTTCATGTTTACATGAGTATCAGACATGTGCTCTGTGTAATCAAGTCACTGAAGGGAAAGGGGATCCTTCAAATGTGATAATGAGTTTTATAAACTGAAATTATATTTTTTTATGTCATTCTTGATCAGAGGGAGTTCAGGAGGAGTATGATGATGTCATGAGTGTCAGTGAAGATGTGAGAAACCTGTTGGGTAAGTTACTGTAACCCTTTTGTTCTCATTTTATTATCATCTTTATTTAAATTTGAATATTTTTTATATTTTTCCAGTTGTTTAGACTTAAAATATTTATTCAATTACAGTATTTGACATGATTTAAGATTTTATTTTTAATAACAGATTATGATGATGTGTGGGAGTCAAACAAAGAAGGGGGGTATTTGGCTCAATGATCTCATCCACTGCTTCGGTTCAACACATCTGAACAAAGTTTGAGTTATTGATATATTGATATTGTTATTGATATGTCAAATCACAGGTTTTTATATTTTTCCCCATTTTTTGTATTAAATCTGTTATGCTTTTGTGGGATTTTGTTGGATTTTTTGGCCTTTTTAATTGCAATTAAAAAAAAATGTTTTGTATGTCAATAAGAGATTACATGATGCCTGAAGTCAAATGTCTGATCTTACATTATAAAGCACAAACACAGTGACAATCAAAACATCCTAAAAATAAACCCAAATGACCATCAGTGATGTAACAGTCCTCAGCTTCGCTGCAGAAAGTACTGAGTTCATGAATAATGCTGAAAAAATGCTTGCATTTATTTTGGATGCGATAAATAACTTTCACAATAGAAAGAAAAGAAACAACAATCAACTAAAATCAACTGTATCAACTATTATTATCTTATGCGATCAGGCGTGTTATAAACCAATAAATAAATTATGCATATTGCTTGTCTGCTTGGCTTTTATATTTTACTTATATATTACTTTTAAATTCTACATTTTACTGTAGAAGTGTTGAATTATATGTGAAATTCAACAAACTGTAACATGTTTAAAATATATATGTATTTTTTCTCTATACACCATATGTAATAATAGAACAATATATATATTAGGACTTAACAATGCTTAACAACAGAATATTAGAATCCCAGTGCAGCTCATGTCATATCCATCAATATAAAACAAGCACAGCTGCCTGTTTTGTGACGTCACAGCAATTTCATCAATACATAAGTGCTGCAGTCATAAATGAATCCAAGGTCATGTTCTTCTACTTTTTGGTATTCTTTTCTTTGGAAATTATCCTGCAGTACTTAGTTATTCAAAGCTGCACACAAGTTTATGAGATCCTCTTCATTGATGACAAACAACATTATGGAGCAGCAGGTTTATTTTTTCCATTTTATTAAACTGCTCATTAATACAAATAACTGATCAGCCACTCATGCCTTACTGCATTTAGACATTTAAGCTCACAGCTCCCTCTGTTGGTGAAAATAATCATTACATGATTTCTCTGGTAACCAGCAGAAGTAGTGGTTTTAATTTTAACCATCACACAAGTGTGTGGGAACCCCCCAAGAGCATGATTTGTACCGAGGGGGGCTGGTTCTGACATTGCTTAGAGCCCCTTAAACGGCAAATCCACATCTGGCCAGCAGGTTATGTCGGTCAGGCTTTTTGTATTTGCAGCGGTTTTGAACATGTTGAAAATCAGGGACAGTTTCATTTGGAGACAGAACATGGAGAACGGGAAGGTCTGGTAACACTGCGTTAAAGACTGTTATTATAAAACTGAATGAAAATATCAGAAATATCACTCTCACTGCTACAGTGCATTTACAACATTCTGTATAAGAATACATTATAGCAGAAGACAAAAAATAAAATGAATGTGCTGTGAAATGAACTCTAAATGAAATAAATTAGATTGGTAGCTGTAATGTAGAACAAATAAATGAACATTCTCTAGAAACTTATTTTTCCTGTTACAAAAAGTTAATCAATAAGAAGCTCCCTCATGTTGGACACAAGGACTAGACTCTTGTCTGCTGTTCTTTATAATAAAAAGTGTTTTGCTGCCATCTGCTGGATGAATTACACATTACAATGTTAAATACACAACTACAGATACATATGTCTTTGATATAGTGCCAAATTAAAATCTTTGGAATAAAAGCCAATGCCTATTTACAGATCTTATCTGAATAGCCCTGAATAGTTGTACACAATCAGTCCAGTTCATTTTATAATGTGTTAACATACTGTGTATTGTGCTCTTGTTAGAACATCAGAGCAGTGTTGTTAAAATGCACTTACAATCATGTACAGTTGTCCCAAAAAATAACTGTGTTCTGTCAGTAAATCTGCTGACTTACTGAAACTTTTTATTAAAAATGTTCAGTTTATAATTTATATATTTATAGCGAATATCAACAATTTGTGTGTGCAATGAGATTTCAGTAAGTGAGCAGTCAGTGATCAGTGCTTGTATCTGCTGTGTTCAGGTTCAGGCTCTGATGCTGAATATATCAATCTGCTTTAAGACAGAATCAAACACACGGTGTGACAAGCAGAAGAAGATGGAGGGATGTCTGACACTCGTTTTACTCTCCTCTATAATCACTATAACCACATCTGGTAGTAGGCTACAAAATAGTAAAGAGGTGAAATGATACATGTTTAAATGAGCAGTTTATCTGTGATGGCCTTATATCACTACAAGCTGGACAGTGGCCTATGTAGTCTAGAAATAGAGATTTTGAGACATAAGACTATTAATTATCAGTAATATTTTCTAATTTATCAATGTATGTACAGACAACCAGTGTAATGACAAGATGATTTATCTTTGACACTCAGCTTGTGCTTCAGCTTTAGTTTTCCAGATAAGAATAATATATTTATATTTGTGTGTAATGTGTTCTCTGTATCATATGAATATATGAAGGCTTCAGATGCAAAAAAAACTTACTCCAATATGAGATTTTTCTGACATTTTTAATTTTGAATTAGCAATTTTTTATCAGGCTCCCATATGTTTAGGTTCAGTAATTTCACTGTAATAGCAAATAAAAGGTTAATAGTCAGTTATTGAATGCCTTATTTTCAAAAATGTCCAATGTTATTTTCATAGGAGTCTGATAAGTATGCTCATTTAAAAACAAAAATCTCAGACGGATATTGAGGTTTTTGCAAAAGACTGCAATTAAGTCTTCATATGTTCTTCAACTTTGCAATATTCTACAGAAGATTGTAGTCTGTTTCTACTGGCTAAATCTCTCTCTTCCACGTACAGACTTTGGTTAGGATGGTCAGTGATAACAGCCTCTGTGCTGGTCGAGTGGAGGTTCTTCATGATGGACAGTGAGGAACGGTGTGTGATGATGACTGGGATACTGATGATGCTGCAGTGGTGTGTAGAGAGCTTGGATGTGGAGAAGCTGTACAAGCTCTGGGTGATGCTCATTTTTGAAAAGGATCAGGACCAATCTGGACAGATGATGTGGCCTGTAGCGGATCAGAGTCAACACTGACGAACTGTAGTTCAGGAGGATGGGGTGTTAGTGACTGTGATCATGAGGAAGATGCTCAGGTGAGTTGCCGCATACATCACCCTGTTAATGCATCACCTATCAGACTTTCATCCATTCAGACATCATATACTGTATGAAATTATTTGATGTAATTTCTTTTCAGAGCAACTCATCAACAACGAATAGATCATTATTATCTTATTATCTAAAACACTTATCCTTTAAAAGATAAACACTGATATGCTGTTGGTTTTATGCCTGTAATCATAATTACAGATGGTCTTCTGTGTTGTGTAAATATTACTAGAAACCTTAACCTTCTGAAGATTTAGTCTTGTTGCTGGTTCTCACCTGGATTACAGGTGAGAACCATTAGGTGCTGGGAGCAGCTGCTTTTGACAAAGGAGACACTCAGATGTGGACACAAGAGATTCAGTGCAGAGGAAATGAGTCTCAGATTCAACGGTGTCCAACTTCAAACAACATACAGTGCGCTCAAGAAAACAGTGTGGGACTGATATGTTCTGGTAAAATGTCGATATTTAACCTTTAATAGTGGTGCTTGCCAAAGGCAGAGCACTTATTATTGTTTTTCCACACAAAATGTTGGCATGTAACTCTTCCCGCACTGTTGTACACCCATGAATGAAGTGTCAAATATGTAGGCTCACTGAGGGAGAGATGTGCTGTATCCTATGATGTTCGCACAGCGGACAAAAACCTTAAAAACCCCATAGACTTCTCTCTTTGTGAATTTGAATCTCAACTGTCACTTTCTCTCTCTCTCTCTCTATCTCTCTCTCTCTCTCTCTCTCACACACACACACACAAACTCACACACACACACACACACACACACACACAGGACCTTAGGAAACCCTTCCTCTCTCTTTCTAACTCTCTCTCTCACTCATTTGAGTTATCCTCTCAAGTAGCCAATGAGCAATGGCCAATAATCTTTACAGCCACACCATAGCAACCACTTACAGCAACCTAGCAACCACTTCATAGACTTCCATTTAAACAGATTAAAAGGCATCTTTGGATAGACGCGTCATAGAAACAAGGGGGCTTTGCTCTTTTGACTCATATTAGCAAACACAACTTCCATCATGCTACACATGCTAGCAGTGAATAGCTACATGCTAATAGTGATTAGCTAAGAGGTAAATCATGCTAAGAACATGCTAAAAACTCTATAAAACTACCAACCACCTAGCAACATGAGAGTAACCACCCAAAACACCCTAGCAACCACATAGCCACCACCCAGAACACCTTAGCAATGCCCTAGCAACCGATTAGCAATGCCCTGGCAGCCCTAGCAACTGCCTAGCAACATCCTAGTAACCACCCAGGTTACCATAGCAATTTCCTAGCAACCACCCAGAACACCTTAGCAACTCCCTAGCAACCATTCAGAACACCCTAGCAACAGTGCAGCATTTTACTATTGTCACATTCATGTGAAGTTGCCGTGTATAAGGGCTAGTTATTTGATTGTTTGTTTTGTATAGTTATGGTGCAAAAACCGTTAAGAAGAGTTAAAATAGTTTTGAAATGAGTGTCCGTTATTGTAGGAGAAGTGTGCTGTTTTGAATGTTGTGTGTCTTTTGGGGTTTGTGTGTAAAGTTTAGAGAAAAGGAGCCATCATTTCAGAAAGAGTGTGTAAGGAAATGTTAAAAAACTGTAATACAACAACAGCTAAAACTCAAATTAAACTAAATTATTATTATTATTTTTTATTTACTCCTGTCCAGCTTTATTTGTCCAGTTTGAAATATGTATAAATATTTGCAGGGCCGGCCCAAGCCTTTATGAGGCCCTCGGTGCTGCCAGTATGACTGATTATTGTCAATGCTTGATTATTCACACACTATACATCTAACTCACTCATTATCAGTTTTATTTGCTGTAGCTGTGTTGCTTACATCATACCAGTGTTTTTACCCTTCTATGATTTTTAACTGTAACAGTAGCAAACTCACAAGAGTGGTCAGGTGTTAATTTGCACTCTAACATTTAAAGTCTTACAGCACTAAGTGGCATACTTAATGTGCTGTACTGAAAAGTAGCGAAATAAACCAGCAGACAATGCATTTACAGAACAGAATATTATTTTAACAACATAAATTATCATACACAGCAGCAAGCCATCTGTACATAAACAACAACAACTCTTAATCTCTTAATATAATTATCTAACTGAGGCATAATGATATTGGAATATAATAGCAAAGACCCCAAAGGTAGGCTAAGATAAATAATGTTAAGCTGTTATCAGTACCAATTTTATGAAACTTAAATTGTTTTATTACAAAAATATATACCAGGAAGGTTTTTTTTACACAGAAGACAAAAACTTTCATCTAAAACTAGCTAAGTAAAATGTTATATTATATTATGTCAGGGTTGCCAACATTGGTTGCCTGGCTGGAGTGAGATCCATGACAAAAAATAAATAAAACAATACACACTGCCCCTTACCCACTGTTTGTCTACAGTGTACATTTTTTTAAACAATTAAACTATTTTAAAGCCTATATTATTTTTTAACTCTACAGTTGTGCAGTAAAATTCACTAAAAGTCACTTTTTATTCATGAAGATGAAAAAAATGCCAAAAATGTGTCTCCTAGTAAAAAACAAGACTTGTAAGATAAAAAAGACATGAAATGACCACTGTTAACAGTAGATGGCAGCACAGGATCAATCATCAGCTCAGTTGCCATTTCCACTTCCTAGTATTTGTCACATCTTGCTTTTGGATCTATTATAAAATGATAATTATACACTATATACTATTATAATGTACTAAAGTATAAATAAACAAGTTAATTATTAATGGTGTAATAATTAATAATGCATTAAGTATTTTATATTTAACTGTAGGAGCTGCTAAATATATTCAGCCAGGAGACTTGTCGCTGCTATAGGCTTTTTACTCTGAATTTACTCTGCATTAATGCACAGCTCTGTTTTGATATCAGCTTGTCAGATAGTTCATTCCGTCCATTGCTACAATATTTATCACTGTCAAAAGTGTCAATCATAGCAGTGACTCGCTGAACAGTTCAGCTGATTAACTCGCATATTTTTTTTTTTTTCAAATAAAACTTTTCTTAAAATTTAAAATGGATTATGTGAGAAACGTTTTTTCATTGTTATAAAACAGATCTGCCACGTAAATAGAACAGTAAATTTTAGTTCAGAGTGGATTAAAACCTACAGTAAACACCTCTGATCTGATTCTGATCTGATTTGTGCGGACGCCCGCTATGGAAATAATAAGATGATACATATAGTCGCCTATGGGTTTTTGTATAACTACCGGCCCTACAATATATCACAATAAATAAATAAGTAAAATAAAAATTCAAGCTGACATTTCATGTACTCTTTGGGGCCCCCTGGTGACCACGGGGGCCCTAAACAGCTGCTTAGTTCGCTCTGCATTGGGCCGGCTCTGTACGGAAAGCACATCTCTCCAGTTCTCTCTCCCTCACAAACGCACATACAGTTTGCACACACGTTAACATACAATCTGGTCTACTTTCAGGTTTGGCTCCAGTATATAGCATAAATGCACTAATAGGCCATAGACTCTAAAACTGTGTGTCCACATTAGAGTTTTTAGCCAGCTGAAAAAAAATATCAGGCGCTCTTCTTAAAACGACCAGCTGGTGGCGCTTGAAAACGTTTTGGTGGCGCAGCGTTTTTTCAGCTGAGATGCTTTAGCTGCTGTTTGGAATATCCACGGAGGCAAGTCTGCAACGTATTACTCGTATCTCATTTTGAAGAATTTTATTACATATAAAAAAGCAGTAACCAGTAATACTGACTTCTCCATTGTTGTAGGCAGTCGTTGTACAAGTAGGATGGTTGGTCGCTATTTGTCCCACCCGTCCTCTATTTACAGCTCAGTAAATAGTGACAGTGATGAGGACTGCGTTTTACATTTATCAGCTCAGCTGCAAAAAAATAAAAAAATTAAAATTGTAATGACCTTTTAATTATTATGGCAGTGCATCAAAATTCTGTCTTCAGTTTGCAAAAAAAAAAAAAAAAAAAAAAAAAAACACACACACCGTTTTACACACCATTTCCGGGGAGCAGGTGTAGCCTTCATTACTTTAGTACCAACTAACATTTTAAAAATACGAACATTTTCATGATTCCGAAAGTTTGCGAATTCAGAACGGCTTTACGAAAGATTTACACAAAAAATCGTTCTGCTCGTGTTTCATGAATGAGGCCCATGCTTTTGTAAAATGGTTCATTTTGAAACAATCCTAAATTCTTTGTGTGTTTGTAAGTACATTAAACAGAAACAATATTATAGGTGTATTTATTTATTTTTGCTGTAGATGACACATACAAAAACTATGATGACGCCACTCCAAAAGAACAAATCACTGATACTAGCAGGTGTTTTTATAAATTTATTATCCTTCTAAACGTGTATTACAATTGTAGTGTATTACTACTACTACACTGCTACAAGAAAAATCACTTATGTACTGTAAGTGTGGCAACTGGCAAGCATTGTATATGGACTTTTTTCTCAGTAGCTTTATGATTGCATCTAGTCTCATGTAGACTGAACTTTGACTAAACATGCAAAAGTCACATTGTAAAATATTCTGGACAAGAACCACTAACATGTAGATGGGAAGAGACGGTCTGACTGACATGTAAACCAAACACAGACAGTTTTTTTATTGTTTAGAGGAGGATTTATTTGAAAGTTTATTTAGGCTATATGTCATATAATGTACAGTTGCACACTGACTCTCTCTGGTCACAATGTGAAGAACGTGATCACCACTGAATGACAATTATGATTTTTGTAGGCCATCTGAAAAAAAAAAAGCAATTTTACATTAGTTACAGGAATTATTTTGACAGATGTTAAGGTTTTCTAAATTTCCCTCATAGTCTATTAAGCCTTATACAAAGGTAAGCCTTTATTTACTCAAATGTCATTTTATGTCATTTTATAATTTTAGAGAGTTGAGTATGATATGATATATTTATAAACTAATTTTGGACATTTTCAGTTTGTTATATCAGTTTCTTTATGTCATCTCTGCAGGTGTTTGGCTTTGATGCTGTAAATAAACTGGAGAGTTTCCTGTCTCCTGTAAATCAAAAACGTGTGTGTGTGTGTGTGCCTCCCCTCACTGAGGTCTTGATATGCGTGGAGGAGGAGTTCATCAGCACTGACAGTTTTGGTATATATGGAGGGAAAATCAGCAAAAGGCCGCATCCTCTGATTTGTCACTGAAGTTGTTTGATGATTTCCTCTGTTGTGTCTAATAAGGTAATAGTGAGTGTGATTGGAGGGTGTTGGGCCTCTTTCTCTCTCATTAAGAGGATGCCTGTACTTCTGTATCATCAGAGCGGAGAAGCTTGTTCTGGGTGTTGAGGTAATCATGCTGAGGATGATGAGGAGATGCCTGATGTTCATTTTACTGTCTGCAGTTGTAATACTCATCACAGCTGGTAAGTTCACAAATTAAATACAACAACAACAACAGAGAGGGATGAAGAAATTTTACTTTCTGGAATTGGTCAGAATATTGGGGGATTTTTTTTTGTTTGATTGGAAGTTTGATTACAATGTAGTGTTTCAGATGACAATATTATTATTTATTAATTCACAATATGCCTCTCTTTCTCTCTCTCATATGTTTAAAAATATTAGACCGTTAGTGAATGTATGAGGTTGGTTGGTGGGCACAGTCGCTGTGCTGGGAGAGTGGAGGTTTTCTTCATAGAGGTCAGTGGGGAACAGTTGTGTGATATTTTCTGGGATTTGGCTGATGCTTGCAGTGGGTGTGTAGAGAGCTGGGACTGTGGAGAACCTGTAGATTGCCTCGGGTTATGCACACTTTGGTACCCAGGATCCCAGGACCAATCTGATGGGTTTTTGTCAGATGTGTTGGTTTCAGACCATTCCGCACTGAAGGACTGTGTATCAGGAGGATGTGGACCGAAGTTCCTGTGATCATGCTAAAGATGCTGGAGTCCATCTCTGCTCAGGTAACCATTTGCACACTTGACGGCTACAACCTAGTTTTGCTGTTCGTTGTTGTATCTAAATTTATGAAAGGCCAAAGTACTTAATGCCATAGTTTACAACATTTTAGACTGATGCACACAATATGCACAAAGATAAGAAACATATGGTAAAAAAAAAAAAACTTCCATTACCCTCAAGGCAAAATTCTGTTACAAATTTTAAATGTGTGATAGTGTATAGTGAACACTAATTAATATGTCAATTTTCATTTTTGCATTTTCAATAATTTCATCTTTAAAACATTATTATCCTATTCCTGTGGTGAACACATTATGCTACCTTTGTGCATCATTAACAGTTATGCACTTATTCAAGGTATATGCTGGTTGAGATGTAGCTTCTGTTCTTGCCTCGAGAAAATAGTTACATTTTTACAAGCAAACTTCAAAATTTAACACTCCTGGTGTAAATGTGCATACCCTGTTTTGGTTAGTTAGGTTTAGTAAGTCCTTACTGTGTGGTTTGCTGTCTTTATCATTTTGTCTAAATATATGTTCACATGTGTAGATGTTTAATACAACTACAATTGGTCAAAAAGTTTACATTCCCCTTTCGAATCTCAAAATGTTAAGTTATTTTTACCAAATAAGAGGATCATACAAAATGCATGTTATTGTTTATTTTAGTAATGATCTAGAATAAGAATATTTGACAAAAAAAAAAAAAAGTCCACCGAAACTAAAGAAAATATTAGTTGAATTTATAAAATGGCCCCGTTCAAAAATGGCCCCGTTTACCACCACTGGAATTCTTAATACTGATGTTTCTTGACCTGAATGATCCCCGCTGTGTTTTTTTTTGTTTAGTGGATAGGTTGTTTCTGAGTCCCCTTGTTTGTCCTGAACATTAAACGGCCTTCCGTTCTAACAGAAACAATCCTTCGGTCCACAAATTCTTTGGTTTTCCAGTATTATTGTGTATTTGAAGTACAGATTCTGTACTTTTGAACAGAATGGAGGGTTCACATTTTTTTCTTATTTTTTTGTCTACAATATCATTATTTTTCATTTATTTTCTGCCCTTCGAAGGCGACAGAAGATTAGTAACAATGTTTCCCCGAGAAAATAAGTTAACCTTTACCCTGATCTTTCAAATCAAAAAGTTTTCACACCCCACTCTTAATGCATGTTTGTTTTCTTTCTTCTGAAGCATCAGTGAGCGTTTGAGATCGTCTGTACTAGTTGTCATTACGAGTCACTCAGTTCGTCTCCAGTTTGAAAAGATGATCTCAACAAAATCAATACAGTCATTTTTGGAAAGGGTTCAAATACACAAAAGTGCTGGCAAACACCAAATAACTAATTTGTAATCTAAACCGAAAAACAATCATTACATAAACCCATTATCATAAAATGTCATATTTAGCTACCTGATAGATTAATCCTTAAAGCTACAAAGGTATTGATTTTTTTTTTTTTGTTGTTTTTTTTTTTTTTTTTTTTTTAAAGACATCATAGCAGCTTGGTTTAATAGGTTATAAGTGGGGAACTATGACGTCACTTTTGTTAGGCCGTCAAGCTGTTAGCATCACACTGGTTCCCTCAACAAAAAGCAATAGTATTTTTCCATAGGCTTTTGAATTATCGCAAAAAAATAAGCTCTGTGTTCAACCATAGCTCATGAAGCTTACAAGTTTTGTCCATCAAGATAATCTTCAGCCTACATGGGGAAGTCGTGGCCTAATGGTTAGAGAGTCGGACTCCCATCAAAGGGTTTGTGATTTCGAGTCTCGGGCCGGCAGGGAATTCGTGGGTTGGGGGGGAGTGCCAGTACAAGTTCTCACATCTCCACCTTCAATACCCGATGACTTAGGTGCCCTTTGAGCAAGGCATCGAACCCCCAACTGCTCCCCCGCGCGCCGCATCCATAAAATGGCTGCCCACTGCTTCCGGGTGTGTTTCACAGTGTGTGTGTGTTCACTGTCCTGTTGTGTGTGCACTTTCGGATGTGGTTACAATGCAGAGCTACGAATTCTGAGTATGGGGGTCACCATACTTGGCTGAAGTGTCCACGTCACTTTTCACTTTTTCACTTTCACTTTCATAACATAAGCCTAAACAAAAACGGCCAGAACTTAAAACTAACTTAGGCTTAAACGAACTACGAACCATAGGGTCGCTCACTTTCAATGTCAACACTATGCTTCCAGCAACTTTTCTCAACTTATTTAAACATGTTTTCAGGGAAAAGGAGTTACTATGTATATGAATTTTAATCCATGCATGAACCTTTTTCATATAAACTGCAATACAATACAAAACAAGAGACAAACTAAGCTGAAATGAGAAATTTACGTTAGTACATAAATAGTATAGTGAATAAATGAAATAATCATAACTAAAGAGACAATAAAGCACGTATTTCTGTACATTTCAAAAAAAGGCGTCTAAAAAGTCAATAAATCCTTGATTAATATGAATATTTTTGATTAAAAACAGTCTCAGTGTGTAGAGTGAGCGAGTTTTTGGGATATGGTAAAATTAAACTTATTTTTGTGAATAAAGTACCGACATTTCCCCTATCATTTTCTTAGGGTGGGTACACAAATGTTATTGTATTTTTATCCTTATCCTTCTAGAAAATCCTTCTAACAACTTCACGTGGCCGGATGAACATTTGGATTTTAATGTGGCTTTAAGCACTCCATAAAGTTTTCATTTCACCGTGACGTTTTCATCACACTCTTGGGTATTCAGAGCCAATCACAACGCACAGGATAGCTGGCCAATCACAGCACACCCTCGCTTTTCAGAACGATGAGCTTTTGTAACAAATCTCCACGCGTTTCAGAAAGGTGGGGCATAGAGGAGCCACCAATAATGTACATTATGTGAAATCAATGTGTTTTTTGAACCCTTAAATTATAACAAGAGTTATTAACGACATTGCTTACTCCATACATAAAATAATGTTCTTTTTAGCAACGTCATATGACCGCTTTAAAAAAATCATAAATTGGATGTAACTTGTGTGCTTCATGGTCATAGAATTAAACGTGAAAGTATCTTGAGCTTGTGTGAACCACGGACCTTATTTTTAGGGGATTTAATTAAACTCCCATTCAAAAACCTTTGGAACTATGGACTATGGAACCAGAAGTGATGTCCGATCGCGAAACGAATCTTTCTATTTAAACGGATCTTCTTAGTGAACCGGTCGAACCAGTTCACCAAATCGAACTGAATCATTTGAAACCATTCACGTCTCCAGTACGCACTAATCCACAAATTACTTAAATTATTCGGTTTATAAACGTGCCTTACATTCACTCTGACGCAAAATAAACAATATCCCGAGTTATTCAGTTACTCCTAACACATTGACTGAACTGCTAAATGAGAACCGATGATGGGATGATGATGGGATGTGGTCTAGTGGTGCTGGTGTGGTGGGAGGCGTGGTATTTTGTTGGGGGTAGTATTTTTTTTGTAAAATTGTTGAATTATTCGGATAATAACGAGGTGATAGCTGGCCAATCAGAGCACACCTCGCTTTTTCAGAACGATGAGCTTTGTAAAAATCAAAAAATTCAGAAAGGCAGGGCATAGAGGAGAAACTATAATGTACATTATATGAAAAATAATGTGTTTTTTAACCTTAAACCACATAAACTCATTGCATTACATCAATTACACAAAATAATGTTCTTTTAGCAGCATCATATGACCCCTTTAAGAGCTGCTGCTGCTGAACGTGACATGTATCTGACACATCGTATTTTCTCACAACTCTTTACTTATTCTGACCCACTTCAAGTCTTAAAGTTTCTACTAATAATGAGCTGATGAGTTGAATCGGGTGTGTTTGATAAGGGAGACAATGCTGGGCTGCTCCAGGACATCGAAAACCACTACATTTCAGAGACATCTTCTTAAAGAGCAGGTCATATGGTATTTTAAAGTGTCTTAATATTGTGTTGGAGTCCCCTACAACAGGTTTAAATGCATCTAAGTTCAGAAAAAAAATTAATTTTCTCAAAATATACATTTAATATTAGAGTCATTTGCAAATGATTTGAATCGATTTGTTCCAAGCAAGTTCAGAGCAAACCCCTCCCTTCCATAAGCCTACTCTGCTCTGATTGGTCAGCTGGCCAAGCCTGTTCTGATTGGCACAGAGAGGAGTCCCTGAGCCAGTTAGCCAGCACTACCATTGACAAAGCACCTTTGTACATAAAACAGTAATATAGTGCTCCAATCCGTTCTTATAATAATTACATAAAATACAAAAACACTTATGCAAGCTTAATTGTGCCGCACAGCTGTTTAGCTGCTAAACTGTGAACACTTGGTGGATATGTTAGCCGAAGTGCTTACGTGACTAACTGATGAAACAATACAGTTTGCAAACCAAAATATGTCTACTGTAATGTTTGAAGAACAACAGACACAAAAGTAGCGCCCGTCTTAACTTTTAATCAGAATGCAGAACAGTTGTATCACAGGAGCACCAGCCTAACTTCGCCGACTCTCCCGCGATTAACCCTATAACTGCTGGTGCAGCACAATAAACAGCAATTTAACAATGATTATAATGTTTGTGTTGTTGAAGAAATTTTTTAATTATTTTAACAATGAATTAGAACAACGTCAGTATATAATAATCGATGACACATTCTTAGGAAATAGTAGGTTCACACCGAATTATCAGAACTACTTCAGTAAGGCAGTAATATTGTGCTTTACCTGGAAATCTAAAGCTGCATTATACATCACCTATTAGCACAAAAACTTTTTTGAGCACTCAGTTGAAAATGTACACAACGTATCAATCGTACTTACAGGTTGTGGTTCGGAGAGCTTGTTAGTCCAAATTAAGAAGATTAGAAGCCACAAAAGTAAAAGCCAAGATTAGAGAATCAGTCCTTGGAAAAATGACATGCACACAACAAAAGGTTCGAGTTGTATTTTTGTGATATCCTTGAACACAAGCGTTGTCTTAAACATGATAAACACACTAACTAGCAGAAGTGTTTGTGGGCAGGTCAGACTCTGTTGGTATTTCTTTGGCAGGCGGGGATTATGCAAATGTGTTACCCAGTGATGTATATCGGTAACAGGTAAAAGATTTGAAAATATGACGACTCGTTAAGGCGATTCAGAACCGACTCTCTCTTTTGAGAGACAGTGTCTTTATTCATCATGCACTTTTTTGATTAACAACTTTGCAGATTGTTTTCATTTAAGGATACCTACATTATAAACTGCAAAAGAGATATTTTTCAAAAACCCATATGACCTGCTCTTTAAATCTGACTCATATATCAAATACTTGCCTTCACAGTTTAAGACAGTGTAAAATTCCCTTTTTGGTAACTTTATGAACTAACTGATGACATAACTACTGACATTGCATGCTCATAGACATAGTTTCATTTGTGCTTTGGTATAATACAGCTCAGCGCCACTGCATTTGCAGAACACAGCTGACAGGACAGGGAGATTAGTTTTTACTGGCATCTGGCCTGACAACATCTCATCTTCACTGTTCTACTGAAGCTCCCTCGTCACCTGTACCTTTTCCACGCACATTTGACTTCGCTGAGGTTAAGTTGGAGTGTGCACCTGAACAGTGTTGCCAACTTATTTTCAGGTGAAGTTGCTAAAGGAAGGTTGATTTGTTGCTTAAAGTTGCTAAATGACATTGTGATGTCATTGCATGATGACATCATTATGTAACTACAACACAAAATTGTCACTACATCAAGTCTCAGCAAAAATTATATTTTATATATGTTAATTTAGATTTGTTTGTAAAATACAATAGCGTAATATAATTTTAAAATATAACTGTATTTTTAAATACAACATTGAATTATTGAACACTTTTACGTTTTTGAACAATTACAATTTAATTTTTTTTTAATTAGCTAGTAAACTAGCAAATCTACACATTCTTAACAATTATAGTTTTAAGCAGTGTATTAGCAGTTCCCTTTCAGTCGGTCATGTTCTACGTTATGTCAGAAAGAGACTGACGAATGGGGTCCCGCCCGAGAGCCCAATCACATTCGAGTGGTAACAAAGCAGGCCAATGGTACACAGTGTACCTTGGTCTGTGGGATTTGCATCGCAAGCCCGTCCAGCTGTGTGGGTATATAAGGAGGCTCAGGAGGAAGACCTAATGTCAATCGCCGCATCACAAGGCGGGCTTGAGTCCTCGGGAGATGAGGATTTGGCTGCGTTGCCTCCTTCGGGAGTGCCAGCGTTGCCCAAGTCCGATCCCGAATTGACAGCCGTGCTTTCCCGGGCAGCTGAGAGCATCGGGCTTGAGTGGAATCCTCCACCCTGTCCCGAGCACTCGAGGCTGGATGATTGGTTCCTGGGGGCTGCTCGTGCTGATCGCCAGCACCCCCACTGGTTCCTTTCTTCCCGGAAGTGCACCAGGAAGTGACCAGTTCATGGAAGGCACCTTTAACTGCCCCAAAACGGTTCTGGTGCTTCCTCCGGCTTTACTGCCCTTGATGGCGCAGCAGCCAAAGGGGTATGCTGGGATTCCCCCAGTGGAGCGCTCTGTTGCGATGCAACTTTGTCCTCAGAGCACCTCCGCATGGCGTGGTGGTCCCAAGCTTCCCTCCAAGGCCTGTATGTTCTCATCCACGCTTGTGGCCAAGGCTTACAGAGCTGCAGATCAGGCTGCTTCTGCCCTGCACGCCATGGCCACCCTTCAGGTCTACCAGGCCAAGGTGCTCAAAGAACTGCACGGGGGCAGTGCTGACCCAGGGGTTTTGCAGGAGTGTGCACTGCTACCGACCTTGCTCTCTGGGTGATCGAAGGTTACAACGTGCTCCTTGGGTCAGGTGATGTCCACCTTGGTGGTCCAGGAGCGCCACCTATGGCTAAACCTGGCAGACATGAGGGAGTCTGATCGGACTCAGCTCCTCATTACAACGTCTCCCAGGCTGGATTCTTCGGTGGCGCTGTGGAGAATTTTGCCCAGCAGTTCTCTGCCGCCCAGAAGCAGTCTGAGGCCATCAAACACATCCTGCCCCGGTGGCCCGCTGCCTGCCTCCACACTGCTGCTGGGCGCAGCCACCTCCAGGCTGCTTTTCGTCATCGAGGCGCCCTCTGGTCTCCTCCACTCCCAGTCGGCCACAGCAGCAACCTTCACCCTGGCCGCAGCAAGGAGATGGCCACAGAAGGGCAAGCGCCAGCCTGTCTCTTCCCCTAAACCCTGCCAAGCGTCTGGCCAAGCGGGCGTTCCTGAGATGGGGCGACCGGAGTTGGGGATGTCAGCTCATCAGGAGATGGTAGCAGGACCACTCCTTCCCCCGGAGGAGGGCCGGGGGAGAATTCTTTGTTCTCGTTTTCTTTTTGTTCCGCCACTAGCCCCTCTGTGTTTCCTCTACCTCCGGGTTCCAAGAGGCCCTTGGTGACAGTTGGCGGCGTGCTTCCTCGGCGCCTGCGTTCCTCTCCCTTGCCAGTTTCCCGCCAGGCTGGCTCCGATGCATTGCCTTCTCATGCCCTCTTTGCCACTCGGGAATCAGACGAGTGCTTTGCCCTCCGCCCCAGCTAAGGTATGCTATGCCTCCATGCCGGGCTGTCATTCCGCCTCGCTTCCCCCACTGTACGATGCGCCTGTAGTTCCCTTAACCCGCTGGATGGGGTTTCTGGGAGCCTGGCTAGAGCTCCCCAGGCTGTCCCCTGCTGGCTCATCCGAATGATCAGGCTCGGCTATGCGATTCAGTTAAGCCCGGGCGTCCCCCCAAGTTTCGGGGGTGTTGGCGATGATGGTGGGCAAGGATGCTCCTGTCATGCCTCGCGAGGTCGCAACCCTGCTGGCAAAGGCACGATAGAGCCGGTCCCCCCAGCCGACATGAAGTCCGGCTTTACAGACCCCTACTTCATAGTACCCAAGAAAACAGGTGGGTTCACGGCCAATCCTGGACTTGTGTGCCTTGGAACCGAGCTCTTCACAGACTTCCGTTCAAGATGTTAATGAACAAGCGCATTTTGAATGCATTACGTCCATTGGATTGGTTTGCAGCAATTGTCGACCTGGAAGGACAGCGTACTTTCATGTCTCCATTCTTCATCGACACAGACCGTTTCTTCGATTTGCTTTCGAGGGGCAGGCATATCAGTACAAGGTTCTCCCATTCGGGTTGGCCCTGTCTCCCGCGTGTCTTTACCAAAGTCGCAGAGGGAGCCCTGGCTCCTCTCAGGGAAAAAGATGTCCGTATCCTCAACTACCTCAGGGACGACCTGATTCTATCTCATTCTCGAGCATGGTTGTGCAAGCACAGGGATCTGGTGCTCAGACACCTCTTCCATCTGGGTCTTCGGGTCAACTGGGAAAAGAGCAAACACTCCCCTGTGCAGAGGATCTCTTTCTCAGTATGGAAATAGGCTTCGTCGCCATGTTCGCCGCATAGCTTCGAGCGAGTCGCGGCGCCAAGAGTCACTGCTGCATTGCCTGGAGTCAATTCGAGGGCAAGAGGCGGTTCCACTGAAACTGTTTCAGAGGCTCCTGGGGCATATGGCATCCGCGAAAGGCCGGCAGTACCACCACTGGGTTGCTCCATATGAGACTGGCTTCTACAACCGAGTCCCGAGATGGGCAAGGCCGAGTGACCGTCCTCCCAGCCTGCCCTCCGAAACCTTTACCCTGTGGTTGGACCTCTCCTTTTCTACGTGCTGGCGTTCCCCTAGAACCAGTGTCCAGGCATGTTGTGGTGTCAACAGATGCCTCTGCCATGGGCTGGGGTGCCATGTGCAACGGGCATGCTGCGTCAGGTTCCTGGACAGGACCCCGACTTCAGTGGCCATCAATTGCCTCAAGTTGCTAGCAGTACAGCTTGCTCTGCACCACTTCAGGGCCCTGCTGAAGGATAAGCACATTCTGGTCTGTATGGACAACACTCGCGACGTAGAGCGTGATCAACCGTCAGGGCGGTCCCACGCTCCGCTGCATGTCGCCCTTCGCTCGCCATCTGCTCTTGAGGAGTCAGGAAGCATCAAGTCGCTTCTTGCCATTCAAATTCTGGGCAGGCTCAATCGTGCAGCCGGCGAAGCTTTCCGCCAGCAGTCTGCGCCCGGGGAATGGAGACTCTACCCCAGTCAGTTCAGCTGATTTAGGGAATGCTTCGGGAGACACTCAGGTAGACCTGTTTGCCTCTCCAGAAAATTCCCCACTGCCAGTTGTTTTTACTCTCTGACCGAGGGGCACCCTTGGCTTGCGGATGCTCTGGCGCACAGCTGGCTGCTGGGCCTGGCAAGTATCGCTTTCCCTCAGTGAGCCTTCTTGCACAGACGTTGTGCAAGATCAGGGAGGGACGAGGAGCAGGTCCTCTTGGTTGGCGCCTTTTGGCCCGGCGGACCTGGTTCCCTGAGCGTGTACTCCTCACGACAGCCCCCTCCTGGCTTTCAATTCCTCTGAGGAAAGACCTTCTTTTCAGAGATGGGGCACCCTCTGGCACCCGCGTCCGATCTTTTTGGAATCTACATGTGTGGGTTCTGGACAAGTCATTAGAAGGTTTAGGTACCTTGCCACCTCAGGTGGTAGCTACCATCATGCTTGGCTAGTGCCTTGTCTACCAGACGGTAGACAGTAGGCTTTGAAGTGGAACCACTTCATCACCTGGTGTTCTTCCGTCGTGAAGACCCCTGGAGTGCCCGATCCAGGAGTCAGTGCTTTCCTTTCTTCAGGAAGGGTTGGAACAAAGGCTGTCTCCTTCCACCCTGAAGGTCTATGTGGGCACCATTTCAGCTCACCATGACCCTGTTGATGGTAAGTCTCTTGGGAAGCATGATCTGGTCATCAGGTTCCTGAGAGGGTCCAGCAGGCTCAATCCGCCTCAGCTCTCATCAAGTTCCCTCTTGGGACCTGCGCAGTTGTTCTATCCGCATCGCACTGTAGAGGGCTCACTCCGAAGTAGAGCTAAAGTTTTTATCATTGAACTTTTTATCATTGGACTGCGCTCCTGGCGGCTTTGGCTAGCCGGTTAAGAGGGTCGAGGGGACCTGCAGGCATTTTCAGTTTGGCGTGCCTGGAATTCGGGCCCAGCAAACTCTCACGTTATCTTGAGACCCAGACCTGGATACGTGCCCAAAGTTCCCACCACTCTTTTTTAGAGATAAGGTGGTGAACTTGCAAGCGCTGAAACGAGCCGAGGTCACTGGGCTCGGCTCCTCAGCAAAAGACTTGAATGCGAGTTGCTTGCACTGCTCCTTATATACCCACACAGCTGGTGAGGAGCTCTCGATGCAAATCCTGCAGACCAAGGTACATTGTGTACCATTGGCTCGCTTTTGTTACCACTTTCGAAGGTGATTGGGCTCGGGCGAGACCCCATTCGATCAGTCTTCTCTGGCGTAACGTCTCAGTTCCCTCCTTCAGGAAGTAGTAGAGTTACATCACGTGTAACCTAGACGCGTTAGTTAGAATGCTACACTCTAAGAAAAGTCTCTAAAAATAGGGGACACAATCTACTATGTTAATATTAAGGATTTTACAGGTTTTTTTACTCTGCATTTTAAATTACTCGCTGTATTTTGTGTGACGGGTTACAGGGTTACAATGGATAATGAATAATGTGTAATATGGGTAAGTCCTGGAAAATTACTAGTACTTTTTCCATTTTTCTAGATATTTTTCTTACTGTGTACTAACAGATCAACAGTTGCATGTACAAGCTACTAACAAGGTGTATCATAAATGAATAATTATTATTATTAAATTGAACAATTGCAAACAGCAGCTAACTTAATTCATGTGATGTATGTACTACTAGGCATCCTTGGTTTCCTCTTGTGTAATTTAGATGGAAAATGTGTGTGCCTTTTTATAGTTTGAGTCATCACTCTATCAAAAGTTGCTAAAAAGTTTGCCAGATAAATTTAAAAAATAGCTAAATTTGTTTGCTAGGTGATTTTGGAAGAAAAGGTTGCTAGGATTGTGTGAGAAGTTACTAAATTTAGCAACAAAATTGCTAAAGTTGGCAACACTGCACCTGAAAAGTCCTCCTGTTTCATGTTGTTGTAAAAGTACGTTCTGCATCTAAATAAACACAATTCAAGAAAAAAAGACAGAAGCAGCAGTTGTGAGTGAGGTGGCTTTGCCCATGTGTTAACTTGCATTAAATATTTTTTAACAGAGTTAAACTGGAAAAATTAATTGCATCGTTAACACTAATTTTGACAGAACTGGTTGTTGTATTAAAATGTTTTTAAGAGCATTAATGAAATCTGCTACATTTGGTTCTGTACTGTTTAGCGTATCAGGTCCGAACCAGACAAATTAAAGATTCGATCGCGAGCATGGTTGAAACATGAGGAGGCTGAATTCCACAGAGAAAGGCAACTTGGGATGTTGTAAAATCAACTCCTAGCACCACAGTCCAGCCAAGATAACCAACCAACTCTTTAGAGATCAGCTTTCCAACATTAACACCATTAGAACAATTATTGACAATTTCAATTCAGAGAAAAGATTGTCAAATTTGGGGAGAGGGATCAAGATTGCTGGTCAAAGAGTATGTACAGCCTTGACCATCACATGTAAACTCATGAGAGTAAACAAGATCGTTGGATTGACTTCCCCCACCTAGCAGGAACTCAGACTGAAATTCTAAGGGGACCTTTTAACCTCTGGTTTCCACAAAACATCCTTATGTCAAAGAAAAGCAGAGAAACTGTCTTGTACAGATGAACTTACAAAAAGACTTCTCAAAGGAATGAAGTCCATTGCTTTAACTCCTATCATTTATGAAACCCACACATTTGAATATCATGTTTCTAATCACTTATTGTGTATGTCTTTTTAATAACTGTTGAATAGCTTAAGTATTCATATTCATGTTTTAGTATGTGTGTGTTTGAATCTTCTTGCTTGAGAACGTTTCTGACCATCAGTTATTTGTCAAATGTAACATATTCTTATCATACAGGAATCATGTCCAAAATTATACTCTGCAAGAGTGGGAAAAAAATCACGGACATACGTGATTGATAAGATAACATTTGATTTATGAATGGGTAGGACAAACACAGCAACACCCCTGAGCAAAGACAATATCTAATTGGTCAAGACAACATTTGAGGTGTGACCAAAAGGCCAGTTAAATACTCAGGAAACCATCAAATTTTGCTTTTTAGCCTGCTTTTTAGCTTTTTGCTTGTAGTTTTAGCTTTTAGCCATGCTTTTTGTCATTACGCTTAGCATTCTTCGTTGCACGGTTCCAGCGCCGCAGTTTCGGCCTGCCGCTTCTGTTGCTTATTTAGCCATGATGAGAAGAAACACCACCTAGTCTCATCAAACTTTACTTCTGTTCTTTTACTTTAGTTTCTTTCCTTTCCGTTGAGAGTTTTGTGTTCTGAGTTAAGTTTTGTAACTGCCCGTGTCTCGAGTCTGACCTCGAGTGCCCGTTCAACTTCAACCAGCCCACAACCTCAGCATCGCCAGCCAACGCTAACCACGGGCTTCCCAAGGCGTCACTTCAACGACTACTGAACTTCCAGCCAATCAGCAACCTCGGGAAACCCCTTTTCAGCGACAACAAGAGAACCCCGTGTTACACAGGCAACGCATAGTAACATACCTCCAGACTCCTATCTGTACTGGTGCATCTAATATAATTTTAACCTCATTGAGGAACTCAATGTGCATCTTTAATTAAGTTACTGATGGTTGTTCATGTCTATGCAATTTCACATATTGCTGTAAATTTGGGATTCCACATTTTCATTCTCTTAAACCCATTCTTTCCTTACATTCTATCCTCCTGCAACTTGTGTGAATGTGAGTGGGTGTGCTTATGTGTTAGATTAGTTTATATTTTCATTCGTGGGTTAATTCTAATAAAAGCCTTATTCATATTGAAGAAAGTAAAAAGTATCTTGTGTTTTGTGCTTACAAGTTAATGTCTTAAACTGCCGATCTTGTTACTGTGCTAATTAATAGTGTTTTCTTTCACTTATGCTTTCGATATTAATATCAAGCGATTTGATTTGATGTTGGCGACTGCCGTTCAGTGAATGCAGCTTTGGCCGTTTCAGTGATCAGCTGTGAAACAGTGATTCTGTTCAAATTCCCGCTAAAATCTTAAATGATTCCCTTTGAGCAAAATTGACCTGTTTGCCTTACAACTGTTTATTTCTAGCATGGTTATTGCAATGCTCCCCTGCTCATTCATGCGACAGGCTGCATGGATGGGCAGGGGAGTTTATACTAGAACAAGAACCATACCGCCAACCCCAAACTGTATGCTAAGTGTCATTTTTGACAATGAAAGTGGTCCTGACAGAGACTATAATTATTTATGTTCTTTCAGAAGTCAGGCTGGTTGGAGGTCTACCTCGCTCTGGGAGGTTAAGAGATACTTCATGATCAGGCGTGGATGTCAGTGTGTGGCCTTTGTCTTTGACCAGCAGGATGCAGAGGTTGTGTGTAGAGAGCTGGACTGTGGGGCTCCTGTACAGGTGCTGGGAGCAGCTGCTTTTTGACAAAGGGAGACACCCAGATGTGTGGACTAAGCGAGATTCAATTCAAGAGGAAATGAGTCTCAGATTCACCTCTGTCCAACATCACTATCACATGAATACAACTGTTCTCATGACAGTAATGTTGGACTGGTTGTGTGTGCAGAGTATGTGTTGACTGTTTCCAACACAAAGATTTATTTAATTTTGATAGATCTCTTCTCATTTTTTCTACTTAATGTGTACAGAGAAGCTAATAAATGTGCGTTTGGTTAATGGAAACAGTCCTGCAGTGGGACGGTGGAGATTCTTCATAGAGGTCAGTGGGGGAACAGTGTGTGTGATGTTGGTTGGGATTTGGCTGCTGCTGTATTGGTGTGTAGAGAGAGCTGGACTGTGGAGAACCTGTAGATGCTCTGAGTGGATGCTCAGGTTGGACTCGGGATCAGGACCCGTCTGGATGAATAATGCAATGTGTGCTGGATCTGAATCCCACACTGAAAAAGTGTGGATCTGTGTATATGGGGTTTTCAAGGTGTGTGTCAGGAGAGCAAGAGTGCAGGAGTCATCTGCTCCAGGTAAACTCAAAACTCTTAGTTTGTGAAAAGAGAAAAGAAAGAAAGGAAAGAAAACAAAAAGAAAAAAGTAGTGTATGTTTTGTTCTGAAAGGTTAATTCATACTCACATAGTTATTTTCAGGCATCAGGCTGGTTGGTGGTTCAGCTGCTCTGGGAGGTTAGAGATATACTTCATGATCAGACGTGGATGTCCAGTGTGTGGAATTTTTTCTGTCTTTGACCAGCAGGATGCAGAGGTTGTGTGTAGAGAGCTGGACTGTGGGGCTCCTGTACAGGTGCTGGGAGCAGCTGCTTTTAGCAAAGGAGGCGGCTCAGATGTGGACACATAAGAGATTCAGTGCAGAGGAAATGAATCTCAGATTCACCACTGTCCAACATCTCTGCCAAACAAATATGCTGGCTATTCACATTGATAATAATGATGTTGGATTGGTGTGTGCAGCTTTGAGCAAATTTCTTTTTGCTTCACTTTGGAAATCTTAGTGTAAAAATCTTCTGACTCTTTGTATGATAGATTTTTTTCTCTCTTGGCGAGATTCTTCTTACTGTCTTATTTTTGTCTTTTGCCCAGGCGGCTACTTTGTTTTCTGTATTCAATAAACAGACCGTATGAATGTGAGGCTACAGGCCGCGCAGCCGCCAGCTGGTAGAGTGGAGGTTCTTCATAGAGGTCAGTGGGGTCAGGCGGACGCTGCTTGGGATATGCCTGATGCTGCAGTGTGGTGGTAGAGAGCTGGACTGTGGAGAACCTGTAGATGCTGGGATGCGCTACTTGGACTGCATCGTAATCTCCACCTTGATCAATCGCGATGATGCAAATGATCGGTGACTACACTGAAGAACTGTGGATCACTTGTTGTATGAATATGACTGTAATCATGATAGATGCTGGAGTCATCTGCTCAGGTGAGCTGCAAAAATTTAACCTCTTACATTACTGTTGATCCAATGCCTTATATTTTAGTTCAAAAATTTTATTAAATTTTTAACACCCAAATGTTAAAACCAAGGTTATTTGTTAATTTCAGGGGGAAAGCAGAACTGATAAAAAGTTAATCTGAATGCATCTGTAGGTGCTTTTTTTTATGTGTATAAATTTGGGAAATGCATAAAAGTACAATTAAATGTAAATCCAAATAATGCAATTATTAGTTCTTCATCAGAAGTTTTTTTTGTAAAACCCGATCACAATTTTCCCC
>NC_056600.1:8486205-8598909 GCF_018340385.1 Cyprinus carpio | reverse complement strand
CCTCCTGCTTCAAACCACAGAATTCCCTGACAGAAAACCACAGGGGAGCCTGCAGGTGCATTGTTTTTTATATGTGTGTGGGTGTGTGTGTGTGGTGGTGTGTTGTGGTGTGTCAGTAATTATCATCCCTTCCTGTGAGTATTTTTTAGATAGTCAAGAAGGAGGAATGGGTTCATGTGAGGATACTTGTGTGTTTGTTTAATAGCCCTCCAAAAGGGATTTGCTGCTTTCTCCTATATACTTTCTAAATGTGAATAATTATATATTGTGCGGTGTGTCTTCTTTATGATCAAAGTAACATTAGGAATTTCAGTCTGTTTTGTATGATGAACTGTGTCCTTCTGACCTGCTCTGACTCTCCTTTAACAGGAGTTCTCAGTCTCATCAAATAACAAAACGGTTAATCTTATTAAAAAAGTAAAAGGCTGTATATTATAATAATGGTGAATCAATGCCCAGGTCTCAAGAGACTGCAACAGCACAGTTTACATTTTGTTTTCAAAAATATTCCACAAACACCCAAATATATGACAATGTTTTGATGCAGAAGAGAGGAAGGAAATCCTGCCATGCTACTATGATGATGTCAGCACTGATGACTGAAACCATATGCGTAAAAAAAGGTGTCACTCTGTTTTATATAACATACATACACATGTATTTTTCGGTTTTAGTTGTTCTGAGTATGTATGGTAGAGGGACACACAGAGAGCTCTAAGTTTGTCCATGAGAGGTTGAACAGAACATCTAAATATTAATGTTTTTGCTTTTTTATCTGTTTGTTTAACCAAAACCTTTAAAATGTTTTTTAGTGAGTCAGTAATGATATGATCACATTTGTTTGTGTTTAATCTTCATTTATGTGTAGTGTGACTCACCGAGCATTATGATGATGTCATAATTACCTGGACAGAACTTTAAATGTGTAACAGGTGAGTCCACACAGACACTGCTTTTGTAATCATCACCTGCTGTATTATATAATATAGTCATGTTACATAATGAACATGTATTTAAAAAATCAGTTAATGAAGTCATCAGGTTTAATCAGGTTTAATCGAATAGTCCGCCCTCAGACAGTCATGAGGAGAAAGAGATTCAGTGACACAAGCTGTGTTACACATTACAATGTGAGGTTTTTATTTCATGTGTATCAGAGGAGGATCAAGAGGATAGTATGATTATGATGTGGTGTAAGAACAGCACATGAAGATGAGACGAAACATGCTGGGTTGTTTTTTTTTTGGTTATTGTTACCATTTTTACATAATCTACTTTCAATCATTATATTTATCATTTAAACCCAATTTCAACTAATGCTGTACTTACAATAATTAAAAAAATTTAAAAAAAAGAGGCAGGAGCCATATGACTTTTTTACATAATCTACTTTCAATCCATATTACATGTTACTGGTTCTACTGAGAGTTATTCTTATAACTTTCTACTAGTGCATCAATGCCTTTTGTTTTTGTTATTTACTATTTTTTTATCAAAGTTTACATGCTTAATTAGACAAATCTTAGTATTTGTATTTTTTGTATTTGTTCCTTTTATTTTGATATCAATGCTTTTCAACTAAAACGAAATATACCTAAATATACAAAAAAATTCTTTCATGGTCCAGCAAAAATATTTTTACAAAAACGGTTAGAAGAAAAGAAGTAACTTGATGCAAAATTCTATAATGTTTAAGAAGCACTTTTATGCAGTTCAAGCTCGCTGACAAGAATTGTTATTAGCTTTAATAATAATAATAAAAAAAAAAAACTATAGATCTACCACTTATTAGATTTTATAAAGCATCATGTTTTTCACAAACTTCTGAATTAACCTCAAGTAAAACACTTTAATATTTTGTTTACAAGAAATCTTACTGGACAAGAAAGATTTACTGCCTGACGACTCCGTGTGTCAAAAAAACAAAAAAAAAACAAAAAGAAAACCCCAAACTGCAGAGGTTTATTGTGTGATGGTCTATTGTTAACTCTAAACAGTCCTCATTTTTATGGTTGATACTGATTATTTTGTGCTGAGCTTGAATATTTTGGTGGGCAGCACTAGCTCCATATGCAGATTGAGGTTGAGCTTGACCTTTCTTATTTTCTTCTCTTCAACAACTGATATGTGGCCATTTTCTTTCCTCCTTAGATATTTTCAGCAGTCGCCTCCTCGTCGCTGAGCTTTCGTCTTTCAAGACTTCCTACAACAGACACGTCATTAATAAAAACATGCATCAATCATTTGTCAAAGAATGTAAAGGATGATTAAAATTGTGTTGGTTTACATACATAACTGTCTGTCCTTAATGACATCACAACAGGAGATTGAGTTAGGAAATTGAAAAACTGTAACACAATTCAATCATACTGATGGCTTAAAGAAGTGCATTTGTCAGTTTTTTATTTCCTCACGCTCTTGTGTTCTTGGCACGGTTCCTCCTTTAATCCTTTCTTATTCTTGCTTTGTCTTCTGAGACGATGACCATGTTCTGCTTCCCTTTGGATGAATGGAGTCTTATGTGAAGCTGATGACACAAATCAGAAATGTGGCTTAGGGGCGTGTGTGTGTGTGTGGGTGTGTGTGTGTGTGTGTAGACTAAGCCACATTTCGGGATATTCCTCCTCTAACTGTATTGGTGCGGTTTGCATTTTCTTCCTCTTTTCTGATAAGTTTGTTAATATTCATGTTTTTTCTTCTCTCTTTCCTTTTGAAGGCAAATCCCTGACCTGATAAAGAATGAGAGGGAGATGAGATTCAAACAAGTACACACTTCTACATTTATTTCCCTAGTTAATAGTTGTTTTTGTATATTTCGGTCGATGAGCATGACCCCTCTTTTTCTCTGGGTCTTTTACGTTGAATCAAAAAATATGTTTGTGGCAATTTCTAAGCAAAAATACGTGTAAGTTAACTTTTTTGTATAACATGATTATTAACGGTTTTTCAAAAATGTTATCCAGCGTTAAAGCAAGGATAACATATCTAAGAACTAAAGCAACGTGCGTGTTTACAGATTTTTTCTCTCATTTCGAAAAACCGTTCTTGATTTTGTCACTGCGCCCTTATGTCAGATTTGTTTATTCAGTGTTAACTTTCTACATCTAAAACACATTTTCTGAAAAAGTGGCTATGTTTTAAAGTGTACCTAACGTACGCCCCTTCTTTTAAACTACAATCAAAAACGTTGTCCTCTGGAACCCATTTTAATTTTCGTTTGGTCCGTTGTGGGTTACAACCACCATGTGCAAATTTGCTATTGGAATATTTTCGCTTTAATCCGAGCTTTAGTTTTCTCGTTTGTGTTGTTTGAAGGTTTCCATGTTTCACGTTTACACTTACTCATTTGTGAACAAAACTGTTGTTTTTGTTTCTCGCGTAAAGACGCCAACAACAATGACGTAAGGATGGAATCGCAAGGCATTACTATTACATTCAGATAAACACCATTTTGTGTGAGGTCTAACATATTCCGTGTTCTCCATTCAAGCAGAACGCACAGCTGATACACTCAACATGGCCGCGCAGTCGTCCGCTCAGAGGAATCATCACATATCCTGATTCGACTACTTATCTCTGTACAATACTGTGTCAACATCTGCTGCTCAGCCTGCTTCTCTACTAAATATTTCTCTTTTTGTCTGTGTCCTCTGAACAATGGCAATTAATGGCATACCCGTCGATACTTTTAAAAATAAATAGAGGAACTTAAGCGCTTTCCTCTCCATATCGTTAAGTAATCGCAAATGCGCACAAACCGTGGACTTTTTTACACACGCGTGATGTTTGAGCAGTGTGTGTGTGTGAGTCCCTGATGAAGTGCTGTGTGCTGTCCCAGTTCCACACAGAGACCGCATGAGGGCGATAGAAGGTAAGATGCTCTCTATCTGATTTGCATAAAGCAATCAATAATAAATAAATAAGTAAATATATACATACATACAATAGACATATATATATATATAAGAAGAAGAAAAACACTACTTGTGGTTTCTGCAATGCCTCCAAAAAAGTGGTAGGACAATTACCAGCCCTGCTGAGGGCCAGTGAAAGCCCACTTGTTTACCACCTGCTGGTGGTCCTGTATGCAGCTGGAAGATCTGATCGATCATCTCTCGATCCTGGACAGACTGGCAAAAAAAAGCAAAATACCAAAAAGCACAAGACATAACTGAACCAGGCCAGATCAGACAAATCTAACTGAAAATCACATTTACATTCCGCTGTGATATTTAGTGTGAATTATTATGCATGTCCACATGCAGGTTATTAGAAGGTCATATTTCATGCAATTTGTCTGTAATTCCCATAGGAGAGTCATCAGACAAAGTAGTAGCACCGGATGATTTTATGAACTGTAATAAGGCCCATGATGTGCCGGCAATGTCCCTGGTTGTGTGCTAGTTTGGTATGGTTTTTTTTTTTTTTTGTTGTGTGTGTGTGTGGGGTGTGGTGGTGTGCTGTTTTTATTCAATCAAACATTCTGTGTTGTTGAAATACAACAAATTATTTTGTGAAAAAAATAATTAAAAATAAAAAGATTTGCAAAAAAATGACCTCAAAATGTGACTTTTAAGACGTCAAATATAAAGACATTGACTAACAAAATGATTTAGGTGCATATAATTCTTTTAAACTATGTCTTTTTCTTTATTTTATTATTTTTCCTTGTGCACTTGTTATACTTTTTATTCACGAACTACACATGTTTGCTCTCTTTTCCTGGCCGTCTTTTTTTGCGAGTCTAAAACTTTTTTTTTTTGCGAGTTGAAAAGGTTTGGTTTTGCTTGCGAGTTAAGCTGTCTCTCCAGTGGGGTCTCTACCCACCATATGAAGGCCTTTTCCTTATTGGTCATCTCTCGATTGTAATTAACATGTTTAACCACGCTCACATCAGTTGTCCCCAGCATCCACCGCCACTGGCGACGCAGTCTGACAGTATAGCGAGCGAGGTTGGTATCATGACCGAGCAACACTTCGTGTTATGGGGAATATAACTACTTAAACATCTTAAACTCAGTGACCAAGTCCACTTAAGCATTGTCTCCTCGCCATGCTCTCCCATCCTAAATACGTAAAAACGTTCTGAGGGCCCGTTGTATATTTGGATTAGCCAACGGTATCGCCTAGCTCCCAATGAAGTAAAGCGGCCGGGCAATATTTTCAGAGATTTGATTATTCTACCTTCCAAGTCACATCCACTGTTGCACGATCTTATCGGTACTGAGTCCACGCAACATCAAATAACCTCGCATCATTTGTTGGCGGGGGTTATGAACTTCAACTAAATTGATGGTCCTTACTGCACACTCGATTTCTAGTTTCGCGTGCACTCCACAGATTGTACGTCGTGTGCCAGTAAGTTTTTCTGAAAATACAACGATTTGGGACCGATTTCTGTACATTCTGACTTCACCCCAGTCTACAAGTACTGTGTAATTGTGCATTTTTAATAACAGGTTTGTTTTGTACTATCTGTAAGACCCTGTTACCAATTGCAAAACTTATTTACTTCAGTAGTAAGGACTGATATTCTGACTTATCAGCCAGTACCACTACAGCCTTGCAAAGACTTTGCTTTGCTAAGACCTTTTAATGAACTAACTTCCACATTTCAATCGTGGCCCCTGCAGCTTCTAAGGGTGGTTTTTTATTTGTGACATACTCCCCTAACAGCCTAGAATTCTGTCAAAGTCAGAGAACATCACATTTTTTTCTTTTCTGTTGTGGCAGGAAAAAGAGGTTTGTGGTGGATGGAGGGATGTAACCATCTTCAAGACAAAACCCTTAGACCTGAATGCAACATCATCCAATGTCACAATCACCCTTGCAGGAGGTACAACAAGCGAAGCTCATTGAACATGCGTCAATTATCCCATTCCTATTTTATAAAATTGTGTTCCGGTAATTACATTTTTGTTATCGTGCATGTAATGATAGGTGTAGCACTTTGAAGACCAGTGCCCAATATGCACAGGAACATTTCCCAGTGTCAGAATGTAGACCTGCCATGCCAGCTTTTGTGGAGACAGAGTAGATGGTAATAGTGACTCACAGACTGTTGCAGATGTTTTTGAACGTGCTGAAAAAAAATCGGAAACATTTTACAGGAACAGCTCAACCAAAAACCCAGACTGTTCCTGGGAGAACGGGGAGAGTCTGGTAATCCTACTTTACACAGACTGTTATTACTACAACTGAAATGAAAATACCAGAAATAGTCACTCTCACTGCTACAGTGTATTTATCATTATTCGGTCTCTGAGTTGTAGAATATATTTATAAGCAGTAGACAAAAAAAGTAAAAAGATTGTGCTGTGAAATGAATCTCTACATGAATGAAATTAGATTTGTAGCATTCCTCTAGAACAGTGGTTTTTCAAGCCTGTGCTGGAGGCAAACTCCCTGCCCTGCACATTTTTGCATGTCCTCTCTCATCTACACACACCTGATTCGAATTCATCAGCTCATTATTAGATGACTGCGAAGTCACCTGATTTGGTGTGTCTCATAAGGGAGACATACAAAATGTGCAGGGCAACGGCTGCCTCCAGGACTCGGTTTGAACCACTGTGCTCTAGAGCAAACTTCAGCAGGGGAAAAGTTCCCTCAGTGGTAGACACAAGGACAACGAGCCGTATTTGCATTTTCATGCAAATCTTTTCTGGAGATTTTATTCATAAATTGTTTTTTAAACTTGCAAAAGTTTCTTAAATAACAGATATACAGAGTGACCGTGCTGAACACCGCTGTAATGTGTGTGACAAGGCCAGTGCATTAAAACGGTGTTCAGTTTAATCACTGTTCTGTATTAATGCGCTGTCACTCGCACACACAGATCTGAGATCGCGCAGTGCAAAAAGCAACATTCAGAAGCTCATAAACTTGTTGTCAGCGCTGCCACGCGACTTTTATTAATCGATACTGAATCGCTGCATTATATTTCTCAGCAAGGATGGGTAAAAATCGCTGTTTTTAATTAAACTTATATTTATCTTCATTGTTTGTAGAGAGAGACGCAGACAATTTACGCATCTCTCTCTCTGTTGACATGTATAAATAGTATGGCCCTCTCATTTGTATTTTTGTTTTTTTTTATATTGGGAACAGGCAAATCCAGTCACACTGTGGAGAATATCCATGTCACCATATCAGTGACTGACATGAATGCACGTGTTTTTTCTGTTTTAATAAAGACGACAGAGCGAACCTGCGCGGATGGTAAAGACGTATCTTCTCGTCTGTTATTGTGTATATATATATATAATTATCTATATATATATATATATATATATATATATATAGGATATTGTGCTATGAGGTCAGATTCCAAAATCCTGTAACAGTTGTCCGACAGTACCTTCAACTTAAAGTATCATTAAAACAATTTCTTTATTTTGTAGACCAGTGAACTATGTAAGATTTATATTTTGCTAAAAATTGTTGATATTTACTTTGGGTTATACATTTACAAAATGCAGCTGTGAGCAATGTATTGGAAAAGTATGTTTCACTTTATGTTCCCGCAGACAGGGTTTCTGGTAGTCAGGAATACTGTGGTCATGATCAGACCAGACAGATAGTTTTCAGAGACAAGCCTCCTTTGGCCATGGATAATATCGGCCAGAGTTCAGATATGGCCTCTGTGGCATCAAAGGAGGGCTCCGTCACCTTGGAAGTCCGCTCCTAAACACCATTGAGACAGCATAGTAGATTTGGTATGGCAGCACATGATGATGGTGGTCCTCTGGTATGGCGGTTACCACTCCGTGACTCCCACGAGTAAAGGCAGAGCCTGCAATGCCAGCGTCTGATACAATATTCCAGAGTCCACTCTGAGTCCCACAATCACAGAGCAAGGCAAACGACTCAGATAGCCCCACTCAGAAAAAATGGGAGGCCTACCTCCTGCATATCAGTCAAGTGTTGCCAGCTCAGTGAAAGTCCTGCATGTAGTTCTCGATTCAGCCGTACAATTTGACGTTATTTTTAATTCTTTTTTTTACTCAAAAAGACACAAGATAAAGGATATAATCTAATCAAGAACAGGAACATAACAGGGCAAGACACACAAACAGGGAACGTTTTTACAAAAACACACGCACAAACCAAAACTGTAAACAATTTTTAGAAACAAATATTATAATGTCAGCAGGTTTTTAATTGTTCTCTTTTGTCTCACATTTCTGTGATTATTTAAAGAAATGATCTTGAGGAACACCACGGGGATCGTGACAGAGCGAGATTAGTGTTTGATAATGCACATAAAAATTATTGCCTGTCCTGAGAGATATGAAGTTAAGCTTGAAGGACCTTAACAATGCTACCATAACAGACAGATGAGACGGAGTACTGGAATGGCCAAACTCTGAACTCAGTCCGGAGACCAAGAGACTTATGACACCAGTGTCATCGACCAGAGAAAGTCATTTACTCTTACAAGCGCAGGCCTCAGTACTGTTAGAACTCAAAAACCAACGATATTGGTTCAAGCGGTTTATCCAAGAGAGACTGCATCTGTGTGACAACTTTTCAAATACCTAAGCTAGAACAGAAGCTTGCAAACTGTTTTAACGTTACTCAGGTTAGCAAAAAGACTGAACTTCTACATCAATGAATTCGATATTTGTCAGCATTTCTCTAGAACATTGGGAGAGTTCCAAGTCCTGTCCTGGAGTGCAACGCCTGCCCTGTCCCTCCTCATCTAACACACCTGATTCAATTCATCACTCTCTAGAGAGACTGGGGGGGCAAAACCCCTGATTTTTGGTGTTGCTTATAAGGGGACCTTAGCAAATGTGCAGGGCAGGGTGGGCCTCCAGGACAGTTGGACAGGTTTGATCTAGAAAGGTTTTTTTTTTTTTTTCTGTCACAAAAGAAAGTTCAGCAGGGAAAAGTTCCCTCATGTGAGACACAAGTAACAACAGGCCTATTTGAATTTTCATGCAAATCGTTTCTGAAGATTTTTTGCATAAATTGTTTTTTAAACTTCTCAACAAGGTTCTTAAATAACAGATAGACATGACGGACCGTGCTGAACACGCTGTATGTGGTGTGTGACAAGGCCAGTGCATTAAAACTGTTCAGTTTAATACACTGTTCTTGTATTAATGCGCTGTCACTCGCACACAGAGATCTGAGATCGCAACAGTGCAAAAAAGCAACATTCAGAAGCTCATAAAAACTTGTGTGAGCGCTGCCACGCGACTTTTATTAATCGATACTGAATCGCTGCATTATAGTTCTCAGCAAGGATGGGGTAAAATCGCTGTTTTAAGTAACCTAAACTCAGCTCATTGTTTGTAGAGAGAGACGCAGACAATTTACACCATCTCTCTCTCTCTGTTGACATGTAGAAATAGTATGCTCTCATTTGTATTTTGTTTTTTTTCTATTTGGGACAGGCAATCCAGTCTCACACTGTGAGGATGTCATGTTGACCTAATCAGTGACTGAATGAAATGCACGATGATGTTTTTTTCGGGTTCTAAACAATAAAAATGCGACCAGTCAGAGCGACGCGAACGGTTGGTAAAGGATGTATCTTCTCGTCATGCTTATTAGTGTATATATCTATATAGGACTATTGTGGCTATATAGATTTCATGATTCACAATCCTGAACAGGTTCACAGATACCGATCCTGTCAACTTAACCATAGTCATTTAAAACAATTTACACTTTATTTGTAAGACAGAGAGTGAACTTTTGATTTTTTGCTAAAAAATGTTTGATATATTTACTTTGGGTATGAAGTACGAATTCCAAATAGCAGCTGTGAGCAATACGTATGGAAAAGTATGTTCACTTTATGTCACCTGTAGACAGGGTTTCTGGTAGTCAGGAATACTGTGGTCATGATCGGACAGGCAGAGGTTTCAGAGACAGCCTCCTTGGCCATGATAATATCGGCAGAGTTCAGATACGGCCTCTGTGGGATCAAAGGAGGGTCCGTCACCTTGGAAGCCGCCATCCTAAAACGCATTGAGACAGCCCTAGTAGATTCTGGTATGGCAGCCATGATGATGGTGGTCTCTGGTATGGCGTTACCCACTCCGTGACTCCCACAGTAAAGGCAGAGCCTGCAATGGCCAGGTTGATACAATATCCAGAGGTCCACTCTGAGTCCCTAGACGATCACATGAGGCAAGGCAAACGGACTCAGATAGCCCACTCAGAAAAAATTGGGAGGCCTATCTCCTGCTATGCAGTCATTGTGGTGCCAGCTCAGTGAAGTCCTGCATGTAGTTCTCGATCAGCCACTACAATTTGAGTTATTCTTTAATTCTTTTTTTACTCAAAAGACAACAAAGAGAAAGCATATAATCTAATCAAGAAACAGGAACATAACAGGGACAATGAACACAAAACAGGGGAACGTGTTACAAAATCACACGTCAGCAAACAAACTGTAAACAACATTTATGAACAAATTATATAAACAGACAGGTTGTTTAAATTTGTTCTCTGTATTCTCACATGTTTCTGTGATTATTTTAAAGAACCGCGTCCTTGAGGAACACGACGGGGTATAGTGACAGAGCAGAAGATGTAGTAGGTTTGACTGAATGCACACAAATTATTAGCGCTGTCTCGAGAGACATGAAAGTTACACCGAAGGGCGAAGGACATTAACAGTGAGTGACCAAATAACAGGACGATGAGAAAGGAGTACTGAAATGGAAAACGCTGCAATCAGATCCAGGAGAAACCCAAGAGAATTTACGGACACCAGTGTCAGAGACCTTATGTGAGGAAACATGGTTCATGTTACTCTTACAAAGGCAGCTGCTCAGTACTGTGAGAAACTCATAAACCAGACTGAGATTTTTCCAAGCAGGTTTGCAACTGATGTGACAACTTTTCCAAATACCTGTGTAGCTGTCTAAACAAAGATTGCACAACTGGTTTAAAGTTACTCAGGGTAGCAAAAAAGACCTTGGGTTCCCTAAGTACTGGGAGTGATTTTAAAGCAGCTATTTTTAAACCTAGTGGAACATACGACCAGTATCAAGGGTACACTGTTAGACTCATGGGTGCCTCGGCCTTGGATAGTTTGCCCAACAGAGTATGCGAAGACCCAAGAAGTTTTTTCAGTAAGTGAGTTGAAATTGGCCCCAGCTGACCAGGAAGAGGGAGTGTAGAGTGAATGTAACAGCTTGTTCAACCGTCAAGATATTAGTAGGTAAAAAGGTTGCCAAAGGATTGCGCCCCGGTGGACAGACTGAGAAGGAGACAAATGTGGAGGAGCAGATGGGGCCAAAAAAAAGCTTGGTAAAATGACACCAGTTTTATGTGAGAAAAATTACCGAAAAAGTTTTCCGAAAGGTCAAGTAGAAGGTATTCATTGAATAAGGATTACTGGGTTGAGAAGTTTGTTAATCTCAGAGAAAGAAGTCTTGTGTTTTACACTGCTTTTATTATTAACACTGGAAAGTAGACGCCGTGCAGTGTTGACGTTGCTCTCTTTATATTTCAAACCTACGTCTGAATAAGTCACATGCAGCATGAAGCAGGAGGTGTGAGGTTATAGTCCTCAAGACGCCTACCCTTAGATTTCATTACTCTGAGTTCTGGGGTGGAACCATGAGGGAGAAAATTATCTGAGAGCGACAAAAAGAAATATAACTTCAAGCTTTTTCCACGAAGAAGGGTGTAAATTTAAAAATGTTTATAACGTTACTAAAGAAGAAGCTAGCACTCTATTGATATTTCAGCACTCGATGAATGGAAGCGACTTAAATTCCGGAAAAAATGGGAATTCTTTAAAGGTGAGAATGTATTGGTTTGTGGTTTTAGTAAATACTAAAGGTTTAAACTGTTGTAGCTTTTTTAAACTAATTTAAAAATATAGGATGATTATTGTCATGGTTGGTAACCGTGATATCTTGGGTGGTTTGCACGTGTGTGTGAAGCTGTGTGGTTTCGGGTCTTCACTGATTAGTTTTGTGGGCGTTCTCCGTTAATTGTACATCAGCCCCGGGCTGTCCACTCATTACTCATATCCCTATATAATGGGCTTGTAGCACGTCTCTCGTTGTTGTGTGAGAATCGGTGTTTAATGGTCCGCAAATACCCTGTTTGTTTGGCTTCAGGCTTGTCTGCTTTGGGATGTTCGTGTTTCCCGGAACATCATCAACTCTACGCCTTTCCACTCAGCCATCGCAAAGGTACTTACCTATCGCTCTATTCCCCCCGCAGCTTATCACCTATCCGTGTGCCATCCGTCTCCCTGATCCTGCGATTCTCAACCTCGTCAACTCATCCGGATTCCCTTACCCTTTCCACAACCCACCACTTCTTGGATGGTGTGTCTTCCCGTACATCTTGTCTTTTCCCCTGTTTGGTTTACATTTATTGCATTAAATCGGCTAAACTCGGCGATTTCGTCTCCAGTCCTGCCCTCACCCCATTTCTACTCGGTCACCATCGTGTGACTAGTAGAAGTTTTCTGGTTTTTGTGCTACAATTACCAATATTAGGCCGGCAAATCCTAAATTCGCGGGTCAATGTTTTCATTAAAAAATATACTGACCAAGTACTACTATACTAATTTATTATTATTTATAAAGAGTATGATTATTCCATTAATTAATCATGACAACAACATTTATATGTGGCATTACTTCCATCTTGGGATGAATATGTAGTGCAAATAAGTGTTTCTGCATCTAAATATATAATTATTCTGAATACTTAGACTGATTTAACTTTTTAATCTTAAAAATAATGCTATTAAAGTTTTGTAAGTGTCAACATTAGTCCAGACCCACTTCTAATGTCTCCAATAAGACAAAAATTCTCTGAGATATGAATGCAACCCAACAGAGGCTCTTCTGAGTCAGTGAGCGCTCCTCTGAGGAGAAACAGCATCCTTTGTGTCCCTGTACGTAAACCCTTGTAATCAATGTTTCTGATTATTTTCTTATTAATCTCTGGTGTTCCAAACAAATATGTGGCCAGGTCATGTTATTCTCTCTCTCTTTTTGTGCTGATGAAAAAAAAGTTCAGGTTTGTCAGACTGTTTTTTTAAAACCTGATAAAATGAAAGCTCATTTAAATTCAGATCATGAAAAAGAATACACTCTTGATTTCTGTATGAAGTGAGTGTTCTGATGAGTAAATATTAAGCACGCTAATTTCCAAAAAAAGTGTAAAAAGTGATGATAATACTTTATATGGCATTTATTGTATATACAGTACCATAGTACACACAGTAAATGTTTTCCAGAGCTGGGTAGGTAATGTAATCAGATTCCAAAAATCAAGTACTCATAATTAGAGTACATTACATTTTAGAAATGCTCATAATCAGATTACAGTTACTTTGGTAACACTTTATTTTACGGTTACATCTATTAGTTGATTATTAGCATGTATCACTAGAATATTAGCCATGTATTAGTGCTAATTAAGCGCATATTAATGCCTTTTTCTACATCCCTAATCCTACCCAATACCTAAACTTAACAACTACATTACTAACTATTAAATAGCAGAAACTTTCAAATTTATTGAGAGAAAAGTCATAGTTATTAGTAATAAGCAACTAATAGATGTAACCGTAAAAAATAAAGTGTTACCGTTATTTTTTATGGATTACATGATTACATATTATACACACAATGGCAGTAAATTCTTCATAATTTATTGATTCTCCCAAATTCATATCTTTTTCTCTCTCTCTTTTAAAATTTACTCTCTAAAAATACTACTTTTTTGTCATACATTTTGTTTTGGCTATATTCACAATACAGAATGGTCATGTACATGTCATGTAAATCATTTTTCAAACCATGCTTCTGAATTTGGGTGAAAAAAGCGCCTCTCAAGAAATGAGATCATGTATGACACAAATAATAATGCAAGTTACTAAATACTGGTGATGTCTAGCTGTGAAACACTATACAGTCCTCATCAATTTCCAGAAGGACCTTAACTGTTGAATTGAGAAATCTGACCTGAAAGACTTTGGCTGTGGACAAAACAAATAAAAATATTTCTGTTTTTAGTGTTCAAGCGTTCAAATTTATTTGACATTTTTATGATTTAAATAATTATTAGCTTTTTAATCAACTCACAAACCCACTGCAGTTCTTACATTAAGCCCGGTTTGGGAAACTGAATTAATGTCATTTTTAATGCATTGTAGGATGATGGCATCAAATATTTTAAATATATTTTCATTCTATTTGCTTTTTTTATATCAATATGGTACGTTTAATGGTAAGTTTAAAACAAGTTAGATAAAAAAGTTATTTAAAAAGTAGTCAGAATACATTACCTAAAATGAATTGCGTTACTAACTACAGTTTTCATCATGTAATCTGTAATCAGTAATGGACTACAAGTAATAATTGATGACAGACCATTGAATTATTCAGAAATAATGCACACCTGAGATGGTGATGCGGCCACAACGTCAAGTGCTTTTTTGTATTTTTAGTGTTTAAAAAAAACACTGACCCAAAAAAACACCCAAAAATAATTATACAAAGAAAAATCACGTAATACATTCTGAATAATTAAAGCATTAATATTACTCCAAAAGAATTGAAAGGACTATCCCAAAACAAGTGACTTATAGTTTTAGGCAAAGATTGACAAAAAGAGCAGGATGTGTCAATGGTGTTTTTACATTTTTGTAAGTAATGCTTAACAGGGTCAAATCTGTGAATAATTTTGTGAGATATTTCTTTAACTTTATTCATTAGGAAAAAAAAAATTGAGGGAGTGACCACACACGTGGCCAATTAATATCATCATAAATATTATTTCAATAGCACATTGCAGAAGGAATTGAGGTAATATTGTCCAAAAAAAGAATCTGACTTTGTAATTACACTTTTGCATTGAGAAACAAATACCAACCAGTGAATTCAACAGAAATCATTGAGCCATTATTATTGTTTCTAAAGAGCAGACAAATTTCCAAAGAGACTGAAAGCTATATTAAATTCATTCCTGGATACTGTAAATTAGTATTTCAAAACAAAATCTGAGTGACTGAATAAATGATTGTTATCAAATAACTGGGTTCAGTTAAAGTGCTTCTCAAAACTCAAACTGATGCTTCCTCGTTTCCTCGCTCCTCTGTTCTCCAGCCGTGACCTGAAACTAATCTAATAAATAAATACATCCACAAAGAAATGTAAAACAACAAATATTAAGTCTTTCTATATTTCCTTAAATATGTATAATTGCATTTTTGCCCACATTTATTATTTTTTTTAATTTGTATTTGTCAACATTTATATATTTTTACATTTATTCAAATGTGCATCATATATATATATTATATATATATCTATATATATATATATATTATATATATATAATATATATATATATTATAAATAATATACATAAATATTGAAATAAATGTATAAATAAATAAATGATGAAAAATAAATGTTGAAAAATACAATTATACATAAAGAATGGAATATAAAAGTCTAATTTTTTCAAATTTTTTTATTTATTTATTTATTTTATTTTTATATTTATATACTCACTGGTATTTATTATTTTGGATAACTTTGGCATTCCATTTAATAGAGGCTGTCCTGTAATACTTTCACTGGTGAGAAGTTCCTCATGCAGCAACACAGAGACAATACCCTCGTCTGATCCTCTTTACAATAAGAAGTGTTTTGCTGCCATCTGCTGGACAAATGCAGCAGCGCAGTATTAAACACATGATTATTGCTGTTATTTTATTTTTTATTGCTGTTATAACTAATGAAAATAGATAATATTTAATTTAATAAAAACTCATCAAAATAGCTTTAGCAACAATGTAGTTCATATTATGACGTAATCATATTTTTATTGTTTTCTTGGTTAGAATAAAGAACAACTGGTTTAATTATTTTTATTCTTTTTTATTTTTTATTTGTTTTTTTTTCTAGTTAGTTTGTGTAAGTGTTTGAAGTGTTCAGACTTACAGAAGTCAGTGATTAGAGCTTGTATCTGCTGTATTCAGGTTCAGGTTTGATGCTGAATATAAGCTGCAGTGTTTCTGTATCAATCTGCTTTAAGTTTAGTGTGACTTTATCTCCACACTGACTTCTGACTGACACGAGTCTGTCCTCAGGGAAGTGTCCTCTTCACGCTGGAGGAGGAGTCCCGCTCATCAGCGCTCCACACTTTATTGATATATATGGAGAAAATCAAAATGCTGCTTTCTGATTTGTCACTGATTGTGTTTGATGATTTCCTCTGTTGTGTCTAATAAGGGTAACAGTGTGGAGTGTCATTGGCAGCTGTGAGTCTCTCTCTCTTTAGGGGGCTGACAGGAGCCAGTTTCTTCAGTGTGTTTGAGGAGCAGACGAGAAACTTGTGCTGAGTTCTGAGTTGATGAAGTAGTGTGTGTCGAGCTGAAGGAGAAGATGGAGAACTGTCTGATGCTGATGTTTCTGTGTTATATGGTAAAACTCATCACCTCTGGTAGCTACATACTCAGAGTCCAGAGGTAATCTATTTAAAATGAACTGAAATAATTTACATGTAATGTTACGCTTTACTACATACTATGTTTGGTATGTTCACTAATTGTCTCTCTCTCAGGTGTAGACAGTGTGAGTGTGAGGTTGGTGAATGGCGATAATCCCTGTGCTGGTCGAGTGGAGGTTTATAATGATGGTCAGTGGGGAACAGTGTGTCATTATAACTGGGATATGACTGATGCTGCAGTGGTGTGTAGAGAGCTGGACTGTGGGACGGCTGTAAAAGCAACACGTAAAGCTCAATTTGGACCAGGATCAGGACCAATTTCAATGGTTTTATGTACAATGTAGAGGATCAGAGACTGCACTGAAAGACTGCAGTTTTTTCATACACATACAGTATACACAGAGAACTGTTATCATGGTGATGCTGGTGTCATCTGTTCAGGTAAGCTGCTCCAAACCTCAGTCTGTTATTTCATCTCTCTTTCATAATTCACACTCAATCAATAACATATTTATGCTGGTGTTAACAAACATCACTATCAATCTCATGAAACAGGCAGTCTCTGTTTAATTTTGTTCATAATAATATATTCATCTAAATTCCTTATTATCTTAAAATAAACTATGATGAAGAGAATCACCATTAAATGTCATGTGTTTTGTATTTTCAGACAGTCTGATCTGACAATCTTATTTATGTTGTTTATTTAATGAAGATTATCAAATTACAGACGAAAGATAAAATTATATATATGTGATGTGTTTTAGGGACATGTTCGTAGTTTTGTCGTGTTCACGAGATCTTTTTGTTGAGATTAACGATATTCTGATGTTTACGAGTTTAATGTGTAAACAACTCTGCGTGACCATAGCAACCTGGGATTATAAGAAGTGGATAAAACGACGGGCCGGTGAATTATTAGAAAAAGTCGTCAATTATTCCTTATATATTTTGCAAATATTGTAAACGCCTGACAATTAAACCAATTAAGTTTTGACTTTATGATTGTATTTATGATCGTATGTGACGTGTTGTGTTTTTCATTAACAAATGAAACTACGTAAATGATCCATTCATCAACGGACATGTATAAGCTAATTATAGTTTATTAATTAGCCAAAATAAAATATATATTAAATTAAACCTTTAAACTGCACTTCCATTAAAAATTAACGGAAGATAAAAAACCACAGATAATATTAGTGCAGATTATATGAAATAATAAAATACAAAATTTAATGACACAGTTTTCTCTAGTGTTTCAGGTGAGTAGAGATGTTTAATTAATAATCATTTACTCATGTAATGTAAACACAGGTCGTCATCCCACACTTGTTAATGGATCCCACCTGTGTTCTGGGAGATTAGAGATACTTCAGGAGAACAAACGCTACACAGTGTGTGACGCTGTCTTTGACCAGCAGGATGCAGAGGTTGTGTGTAGAGAGCTGGACTGTGGGGCTCCTGTACAGGTGCTGGGAGCAGCTGCTTTTGGCAAAGGAGACGCTCAGATGTGGACACAAGAGATTCAGTGCAGAGGAGACGAATCACACATTCGACGCTGTTCATTGTCAGCTTCACCTAAAATAACCTGCACCCATGACAATGGCATAGGACTGATATGCTCTGGTAAAATGTTCAACCTTGTAAAGAAAACAGTTAAATACTAAAATTAATTTCTTTGATCAATACCACAATCTGAAATCTTAGACTGTATTAAACAGAGATTAGAACTAGAGAATTACTCAGATTATCTCTGTTCTCTTGGTTTTTGATTGATTGATTGACTGATTGTGTTTGATTTCAGTAAGAACTGTGTTGTTTGTCCAGGTTACACTGAGGTTAAACTAGTAAATGGTTCAGACTCTTGTTCTGGAAGAGTGGAGCTTCAGTATTTTGGTAAATGGGGCACAGTGTGTGATGCATGCTGGGATATGAGAGCTGCCAGTGTCCTCTGTAGACAGCTGAATTGTGGGATTGCTGTGTCTGTTGTGGGATCAGACTGGTTTGGAGAGGGAAGTAATGAAACCTGGGCTGATGTGTTTGATTGTGACGGGAATGAAACAAAACTCGCAGAATGTTCCATCTCTTCATGGAGTCGAGCTGAATGTTCTCACAGACGAGATGTTGGAGTCATCTGCTCTGGTGAGCACATTCATTGACACACTGAAGTCATGGGTTTCAGAATAAAACTACACATTTCAACAAATGTAGTATATTTTAGATAAATATTAAATCACAAATAAATACTCTCTCCAGACAGTAAAGCTCATCTGGAGAACTGCAGCTCTTCACAAACTCTCAACTGCAGCTCCACACAACAGCCGTCAGTAAAGAACACTGGTGAGAAAATCAACATCTGGGCAGATTCTCCACTTGTTCGTGATCAAAAATACGTATGTACAATCACTGTTTTTTCTGTCTCTGAATATCAGGTCGCGGGTCCATCAGGCTGGTGGGTTCTGGGGGAGACTGTGCAGGGAGGCTGGAGGTTTTTCACAGCGGCTCATGGGGGACAGTGTGTGATGACTCCTGGGATATTAAAGATGCCCATGTGGTGTGCAGACAGCTGCAGTGTGGAGTGGCCCTCAGTAACCAGCAGGTACCAGCCTGGTTTGGTCCTGGTTCTGGACCCATATGGCTGGATGAGGTGGAGTGTGAGGGGAATGAGACGTCCCTGTGGAGCTGCTCTTCTCCAGGCTGGGGAAAACATGACTGTCAACACAAGGAGGATGTTGGAGTCGTGTGCTCAGGTAGACATGCTGATGAATTTTTTTCCATTAAAATTAATACACCATATTCATAGTATATTCATTTGTCCACAGTGCCCTTTGTTTTCAATTTAGTTTTTCTTTCAGTGGTATTTTTGCATTTCTATCTAGAGTTTAAAGAGATCAGGTTAACTGAAGGCTGTGAAGGGAATGTGGAGGTTTTCTACAATGGATCCTGGGGTAATGTGTGCTGGAACCAGATGGACAGAGACACAGTGAGTCTGATCTGTCAAGAGCTGAACTGTGGAAGATCTGGTGATTTGTCTGATTCTACAGCAAGAGTGAAATCAGCTCCTAACTGGCTGGATAATTTTAAATGTCGACCACATGATTCAAATCTGTGGCAGTGTCCATCTTCACTCTGGGGACAGAATAACTGTGGTGACAATGAAGTGGCCAAAATTACTTGCTCAGGTAAGACGATATTTAAATGATTTAATATGGTCTCAGCAGAGTGTGAATTACCCCACTATAATTGGGGGGTACTACTCCTTCACTTCTTTTGTGACCATCATGGTCCACTACCATATCAATCCCCACAGTTTTAGTCACATCTTCTATACATAATTCACACCCTATACTAAATTTACCCTAAACAGTCAATAGCCTAGTCGATCTGGATTGAAGCAGCAAACATTCAGTGTAAAAGTAAGAAAAAAAGGAATTAAATTTTTTTATTTTTTGATTAAAGGTTTTTTTGTTTTTTTGAATTGGAAACACACAAAAAAAAAGTGTGTTTTACCTCAAACTTGCGACTAGTTAACTTTCTAAAGAAGGCTCAATCGCTTCTCGGGTCGACATTAACACACTGACAAAATTATATTCAGAATTTTAAAATATTTTTATTCCACTTTTTAATGTGTGATTGTGTAAAGGTGTTCACGAGATAGAGATACCAACCTTTCGCGAACTTGCTTTCAACGTCGAACGAACACTCGTTCTCATGGAGACGCGGTGTTTACGGAGGGGAGGGGCTGTTGTGTGTGTGTGTGTGTGTGTGTGTGTGTGTGTGTGTGTCGGTTATGGCGCTTGATTTTTTTACAGTCTATGGTGTGTGTGTGTGTGCGCGCGCGCGCGCATGTGAGAGATGTATGAGTGACAGAGAGACGGAGGGAGAGCAGGGAAAGGAAATGCAGCTGAACGAATACGCTGCGTGTTTTAAATAGCGTTAAAAAATGAAAGACCTTGGGAAAGGAGATGACTAAGAACATTTACTCTATAATTTAATTTTATTTTAGTTAGTTTTGCCAAACACACATTACAGTTTTAGTTAGTTATAGTTTTTTTTTTTTTTTTGGTAATATATGCCTCGGTTTTATTTTTATTTCAATGTTTTTTCCCACCGAGTTTTCGTTATTTCATTCGTTTTCGTTAACAATTATAACCTCTGATCCCCCCAAAACTGATATTGCTGTCCTTTTGGGGGTAGTACCCCCCAGTACCCCCTGTAATTCGAACTATGGGTATTGGTATTGATATTTTCTTTCTATGCCATAAGTATGTGGTAAGTAAACTATTTTCTTCTGCAAGACTAAACAGAGCAGGTGGGGAGAGTATTTGTGATTGTTTAATGTTTAATTTCAGCGGAGAGTGATGAGTCTCCTCGGAGTCGTCTGACATGTTCAGCATCTCCTCACCAGAGACAGTGTTCAAGTAAGTTTCCTGATAATACATTAGTTCATGTTTCTTTGTGCAAGCCTGTATTTGTCTTATTTTATTATTATCTGTGCACTGGATTATTTGCATTTAAAATCAGTTTTAAATATTTTATATATTTAACCAACTCTGTCTTCAGTTTCGGTGTATGTTTTGTTGTAAATGTTCTAAAGTTTGTACTAATGTGTGTTTAAGATCATGTTCCTCTCAGACTGAGTGGAGATAAGAGCCGGTGCTCTGGGAGGCTGGAGGTGTATCATAACGCTGTGTGGGGCTCAGTCTGTGATGATCAGTGGGACATCAGCGATGCTCAGGTGGTCTGCAGGCAGCTGGGTTGTGGAGCAGCACTGAGGGCTGATGGGAATTCAGTCTTTGGTGCTGTTGAAGGTGTTGTGTGGATGAACAAAGGTCAATGCAGAGGGAATGAGATTCACCTGTGGGACTGTCCTCTCTCCCTGAAAAACCACACTTACTGCTCCCGCAAGAAGTTTGTTACACTCAACTGTGTAGGTCAGGCAAAATTTCTGGATCATTTCAGTGCTGATAATATTTGTTTAAATTAATCATTTGCATTATTGTATATGTGTTTGTGTCTGTTTTGCTAGATTTGTCAGTGTCCACTACTCCTGCCACAACAACATCAGTTTCTCCTCCCGTTCTCCTCCAGTGCGCTCAACATCAGTCTCCTCCCCCAAACTCCTCCAGCACTCCTCTCCGTCCCCCCAGTGCTTGTGATTGTTCTGGGAGTTGTGTTCTTACTGCTCTTAGTGCCACTGCTTATACTGATTCAGCAGAACAGAGTGATGAGGAGAGGTAGGAGAGATCCAGAGACTGTTATATTGTGTCTTATTCAGTGTGTGATCAGTCATGTGTTTGTGAACTGACAGCAGGTTTGTCTGTCTACACTCACAGCTCTCTCTAAGAGGAGACACAGGACGATGTCTGAGGCCATTTATGAGGAGATTCAGCACAGACACAATCACTTCACTCAGAGGGGTGAGACATGAGCCATCAATCTCATTTAATAGCATTAATAAGAGTCTGTCAGACAGTTGATGTTCATCTATTATTAGTCCTGTTAAACCTCCTGCTTCAAACCACAGAATTCCTGACAGAAAACCACAGAGCTGCAGGTGTATGTTTATATGTGTGTGTGTGTGTGTGTGTGTGTGTGTGTCAGTAAGTATCTCTTCCTGTGAGTATTTTTAAGATTTTCATAAGGATGTGTTCATATATTATTCTCTACGGTGTAGGCACAGGATGTGTGTGTATTTCTGGAAGGCAGTGAGGAATGGGTTCATGTGAGGATACATTTTGTGTGTTTGCTAATAGGCCTAACAAAAAAGGGATCTGCCTATAATGCTTTTAAATGTGAATAATTCATATTTGTGCTGTGTTGTCTACATAATAATTAAGGAAATGAGGATTCAGTCTGTTTGTAATGATGAACATGTTTCTGACTGCTCCGCTCTTCTTTAACAGGGAGTCTCATCTCTGAAGAACTGCATTCTGGGTATGAAGATGCTGATGAGCTTCTCTCAGGTTCGAGAGATGAAGCACACATTCACTTCACATTTCTATTAAAAGAAGACCCCTTTTTAATGAATTGATCAATGCCTCAATACTATTCAAATACTGCTGTTCAATTATATATTAACAGTCTACTCTCCTTTTTTAGCAAAAGAGTTCAAGACTTCATATTATGATGATGTCACCAACGGCAGTGGTCTGAAAGGTCAGGGACGTTTTTAATTGATCACATGATTCATCACCAACTGATTAATAAATTCACGATCTGCTAAAAGATCATATTTTGGTTTTGTATCCAAACATATTGTGTGTTGATGCAGAAGAGATGGTGAAGGAAATCACACCGGGATACTATGATGATGTCATCACTGATGGACTGAAACCAGATCGTGAGACAGGTGTCACTCTGTTATTCTACAGGAGCATATAATATACTTTTAAATTAAAATATTACAGTACACTGAAGACAGATATTTCAAATTTGTTCTGAATGTATTGAATGTGTGTCTGTGATGAATGTGTGAATTTGTAGAAGACACACCTGAGAGCTATGATGATGTCATGACGAGCGGACAGAACTCTGATATCAAAAAAGGTGTTTTACATAATCATTTTTTTTTTAGATATTCCTCTAAAATCATTACAGACAGTATTTTAAATTAGTGTGTTAATATATATATTTTTTTTTTTTTTTGCCTTATTTAATTTTGACTCATATTTTTTATGTGTAGTGAACGCACCAGAGAATTATGATGATGTCATTATTAATAGAACGAGCTCTCAAGGGATAACAGGTCAGTTGCACTAAACTGTTTATTTATTTTTATAATCATCCTTTGCATGTTTACATGAGTATTGACATCTGTTCTGTGTAATCAAGTCACTTAATGAGCAGGTCATAAGGTTTTTCAAAAAATATATTTTTTGCAGTTTTTAACATAGCTATTCTCCAATGTAAACAGTCTGCAAAGTTGTTAATCAAAAAAGTGCATGATAAATAAAGATATTAGCTGTCCCAAACAGACACTATACATTATGCACTCATCCACTATGTACTTATGCACTATGTTCCTTAACCATGTAGTGTATGAATTATATTATATGCAGTTATTTTGTCATTCATAATTGGAGTCTGATAGCCCCTTCCCCTTCGCTACGTAATTAAAGCTGTGACAGTTGAGTGGATGAAGTGTCCAACATTCCACACTTCGTTTTCTCGGTTATTTAAGTGCATCATCCAGGTATTTAAAGTGCACTTTTTCTTTTTGGAATTTTCAGTGTGAATGCACTACTCGCATTATTCATACTAAAAAACATCATAGAATAGTGCATGAGCACACAATTTGGGACGCACCTATTGTCTCTCAAAAGAAAGAGTTGACTCTGAATCGCGTTAACGAGTCGTCATATTTTCGGATCTTCTGCCTGTTACCAGTATTCGTCACTAGGTAATACATTTGCATAATCCCCGCCTGCTCGCGAAATACGAACACTCTGACCTGCCCACAAACACTTCTGCTAGTTAGTGTGTTTACATCATGTCGAGAAGATGCTGTGTTCTGCGCTGTGAAAGCAAGTTTGTTTTGTTTCGATTGTTGAAAGATGATGATGTGAAGAATTAGTGGTTAAAATTATTATTTTTTCCACGATACCACGGCAATACAATTCGAACCTTTTGTTGTGTGCTCGTCATTTTACCGAGGACTGCTTCTCTAATCTTGGCGAGTTCAACGTGGGATTTGCTAAACGCTTGTCCATGAAAGATAACAACGTTCCCACATGTGCACCACAAATAAGTAAATAATAATAATGAATGCAATAAAACTGCTGTTACATCATGCACAGTACCACATACAAGTGCAATAAAACTGCTGTCACATCATGCACAGTACCACATAGTTTATCGTCCATCATTCTCAGGGACTCAGGTTATGGGAGTTGTCATTTTTTTTCTGACACGCATCTTTGTATACAGAAGAAAAGAGGCCAATCATAAAAAGACTCTGCCAGCTGACCAATCAAAAGAGCAATGAACTAGAGCTTATAGGGAAGGGAGGGTTTTACAGAACTGCTTCAAACAAATCATTTTGAAATAATTGAAAAGTGATTCTTATTATTAAATGTATATTCTGAGAAAATTACAATGTTTTCTCACCGTAGATGCATTTATATTAGGACATTTTTTTGTACCATATGTTATGATATTTAGTGGGCGCATTTATCATGGGGGTCGCGGGCTTAAAAGTTTGGGAACCCCTGAGAGGTTTTATGACATCTTGATCAGAGAGAGTTCAGGAGGAGTATGATGATGTCATGAGTGTCACTGAAGATGTGACAAACCTGTTGGGTAAGTTATTATAACATTTTTTGTTGTCATTTTTTATATAACATAGATATTTATATTTCAGTATTTTTTTTATATTTTTCCAGTTTTTTAGACTTAAAATATTTATCCAATTACAGTATTTGACATGATTAAAGTTTAGTTTAGTTTTATTTTATTTTATTTTTTAATAACAGATTACGATGATGTGGAGGAGGAGTCAAACAAAGAAGGGGGCCATTTGGCTCAATGATCTCATCCACTGCCTTGGTTCAACACATCTGAATTGAGTAATATTGCTTTTGATATGCTGAATCTCAGGTTTTTATATTTTTTACCCATGTTTTGTATTAAAACTGTCATGCTTTTGTGAGATTTTGTTGTATTGTTTTTTGGTGTTGTTAATAAAAAATGAAAAATTTATGGTTTTTTTGTTTTTCCCCCATGTTTTGTATTAAAACATTTAACAACCCCTGAAGTCAAAAGTCTGATCTTACTTTATAAACCACAGCCACAGTGATAGTTGAAGACATATATCCTAAATATAAGCCCAATCAACCATCAGTGATGTAACAGCCCTCAGCATCACAGCAGCAAGTACCGGAGTTTTAAAGCTGAGTAAATGTAATAATTTAAACTATGCCCTAATCCTGGCTTAGTCTAACTTTATTGTGCTCTTGTTTAGACCATCATAATAGTGTAGTAAAATCCACCTAATTTTATGCACATTTGTTAAAAAAATAAAATGATATGCTCAACTTATTATAATTTATACATTTATAGCAAAAATCAACTATTTTAATAAAAAGTTTCAGTAAGTCAGCAGTCAGTGATCAGAGCTTGTATCTGCTGTGTTCAGGTTCAGGTTTGATGCTGAATATAAGCTGTATTGTTTCTGTATCAATCTGCTTTAAGTTTAGTGTGACTTTATCTCCACACTGACTTCTGACTGACACAAGTCTGTCCTCAGTGAAGTGTCTCTTCACGCTGGAGGAGGAGTCCCGCTCATCAGTGCTGACACTCTATTAATATATATGGAGAAAATCAAAATGCTGCTTTCTGATTTGTCACTGATTGTGTTTGATGATTTCCTCTGTTGTGTCTAATAAGGTAACAGTGAGTGTCATTGGCAGCTGTGAGTCTCTCTCTCTCTTTAGGGGGCTGACAGGAGCCAGTTTCTTCAGTGTGTTTGAAGAGCAGACGAGAAACTTGTGCTGACAGAATCAAACACACGGTGTGATGAGCAGAAGAAGATGGAGGGATGCCTGACACTCATTTTACTCTCCTCCATAATCACTATAACCACATCTGGTAAGTACAACATAGACAATAAGATGTGAAATTACACATTTAAATGAGCCACTTCATCTATAAAGGCCTCATATCACTAGAAATTGAATAGATGCCATCTGTAATATTTAGAAATTGTATCTTATTACATTAATTCAGTAATTATCAATTAGATTTTATAAACAATTTGGGTTTTTACAGTCTAATAATTTAATGATGACAGGATTATCTGTAGTGTTTATCCATCTTGAAATATCTATAAATGCTTGTATTTGAACCTTGTTGAAAAGTTTTACAGTTGGTTTACTCAGAATTATGCATTTAACCCATCTCAACAGTTGTGAACACCACCCGGAGCAATATTTTCTGCTTGTAGTTGGTGGGTGATTTAAATCCCTAAGTCTCTGAAGGTGGAGAGAGAACTGTCCTCAGATTTTGAGATTGTGAGGTAAGTTGGTGGTAAGAAAAAATTGGTGTTTCTCAACTTGATATTGTCTTGTGTCCACTACTCCCTGCCGTCCTTTTACAACAGATTATGACATCAGTTGGTGTTTCCAGATTTGCAGTGTCAACATCAGTTTCAGCTTCTCCTCCACAAACTCTGAACGCAGCTAGTCTCTGTCCCCCCAGTGTTTGTGATTGTTCTGGGAGTTGTGCTCTTACTGCTCTTAGTGCCACTGCTTATACTGATTCAGCAGAACAGAGTGATGAGGAGAGGTAGGAGAGATCCAGAGACTGTCATATTGTGTCTTATTCAGTGTGTGATCAGTCATGTGTTGTGAAACTGACAGCAGGTTTGTCTGTCTACACTCACAGCTCTCTCTAAGAGGAGACACAGGACGATGTCTGAGGCCGTTTATGAGGAGATTCAGCACAGACACAATCACTTCACTCAGAGGGGTGAGACATGGGCCATCAATCTCATTTAATAGCATTAATAAGAGTCTGTCAGACAGTTGATGTTTATCTATTATTAGTCCTGTTAAACCTCCTGCTTCAAACCACAGAATTCCTGACAGAAAACCTCAGAGCTGCAGGTGTATGTTTATGTGTGTGTGTGTGTGTGTGTGTGTGTGTGTGTGTGTGTGTCAGTGAGTATCTCTTCCTGTGAGTATTTTAGATTGTCATAAGGAGGAATGGGTTCATGTGAGGATACTTGTGTGTTTGTTAATAGGCCCAAAAAAGGGATTTCTGCCTATAATGCTTTTAAATGTGAATAATTAATATTTGTGCTCTTTGTCTTACTTTATAATGGTAAGGAAATGAGGATTCAGTCTGTTTGTAATTATGAACGTGTTTCTGACTGCTCTGCTCCTCTTTCACAGGGGAGATCGAGAAATGAAACACACATTCACTCCAAATTCCACACAAAAAAGACCCCTTGTTAATGAATTCACATAAATTAATAAATAAATGAGTGAAGTGAACTAATTATTTTACATATTTGATTAATGACCCAATACTATTAAAATACTGCTGTTCACTTATATATTAACAGTTTTCTCTCCTTTTTTAGCAAAAGAGTTCAAGACTGCATCAGGTCAGTAACCTATTTAACTGATCACATGATTCACTACCAGATGTTTAATAAACTCTGATGAAAGAACATAATTTGGCTTTTGTATCAAAACATATTGTGTGTTGATGCAGAAGAGATGGTGAAGGAAATCACACCGGGATACTATGATGATGTCATCACTGTTGGACTGAAACCAGATCGTGGAGACAGGTGTTCACCATTCTCTCTTATTATACAACAGCATATAATATAATATGATAATAATAATATAATATAATATAATATAATATAATATAATATAATATAATATAATATAATATAATATAATATAATTACTACTAATAATAATAATATTCCTTTAAAATCAAGATTGTTACAGATAATATTTTTAATTACTGCCTTAATGGGTTTTTTGGTTTACATTTAAATTGACTCATATTTTTATGTGTAGTTGACACACCAGAGAATTATGATAATATCATTATTATTATATTTTGATCTCTAGGGGTGTAAGGTGTGATGTGCAGAGATATATTTTTTTTATCCCTTTTTTTTCATGTTTTCATGAGTATCATGTGTTCTGTGTAATCAAGTCACTGAAGGGAAAAAGGGATCCTTCAAATGTGATAGTGTTTTGTTTTATGAAATTATATTTTTTTTTTTTGTTATTGTTGATAGGGGGTTGTTGAGGAGTATTATGATGTTGTGATTGTTGTTGGTGATGTTGTGAAACTGTTGGGTAAGTTACTGTAACCCTTTTGTTCTCATTTTATTATCATCTTTATTTAAATTTGAATATTTTTTATATTTTTCCAGTTGTTTAGACTTAAAATATTTATTCAATTATAGTATTTGACATGATTTAAGATTTTGTTTTTAATAACAGATTATGATGATGTGGAGGAGGAGTCAAACAAAGAAGGGGGTCATTTGGCTCAATGATCTCATCCACTGCTTCGGTTCAACACATCTGAACAAAGTTCGAGTTATTGATATATTGATATTGTTATTGATGTCAAATCTCAGGTTTTTATATTTTTCCCCATTTTTTGTATTAAATCTGTTATGCTTTTGTGGGATTTTGTTGGATTTTTTGGCCTTTTTAATAGCAAAAAAAAAAAATGTTTTGTATGTCAATAAGAGATTACATGATGCCGGAAGTCAAATGTCTAATCTTACATTATAAAGCACAAACACAGTGACAATCAAAACATCCTAAAAATAAACCCAAATGAGCATCAGTGATGTAACAGTCCTCCGCTTCGCTGCAGAAAGTACTGAGTTCATGAATAATGCTGAAAAAATGCTTGCATTTATTTTGGATGCGATAAATAACTTTCACAATAGAAAGAAAAGAAACAACAATCAACTAAAATCAACTGTATCGACTATTATTATCTTATGCGATCAGGCGTGTTATAAACCAATAAATAAATTATGCATATTGCTTGTCTGCTGGGCTTTTATATTTTACTTATATATTACTTTTAAATTCTACATTTTACTGTAGAAGTGTTGAATTATATGTGAAATTCAACAAACTGTAACATGTTTAAAATATATATACACCATATGTAATAATAGAACAATATATATATTAGGACTTTATAATGCTTAACAACAGAATATTAGAATCCCAGTGCAGCTCATGTCATATCCATCAATATAAAACAAGCACAGTTGCCTGTTGTGTGACGTCACAGCAATTTCATCAATACATAAGTGCTGCAGTCATAAATGAATCCAAGGTCATGTTCTTCTACTTTTGGGTATTCTTTTCTTTGGAAATTATCCTGCAGTACTTAGTTATTCAAAGCTGCACACAAGTTTATGAGATCCTCTTCATTGATGACAAACAACATTATGGAGCAGCAGGTGTATTTTTTTTCCATTTTATTAAACCGCTCATTAATACAAATAACTGATCAGCCACTCATGCCTTACTGCATTTAGACATGTAATCTCACAGCTCCCTCTGTTGGTGAAAATAATCATTACATGATTTCTCTGGTAACCAGCAGAAGTAGTGGTTTTAATTTTAACCATCACACAAGTGTGTGGGAACCCCCCAAGAGCATGATTTGTACCGAGGGGGGCTGGTTCTGACATTGCTTAGAGCCCCTTAAACGGCAAATCCACATCTGGCCAGCAGGTTATGTCGGTCAGGCTTTTTGTATTTGCAGCTGTTTTGAACATGTTGAAAATCAGGGACAGTTTCATCTGGAGACAGAACATGGAGAACGGGAAGGTCTGGTAACACTGCGTTAAAGACTGTTATTATAAAACTGAATGAAAATATCAGAAATATCACTCTCACTGCTACAGTGTATTTACAACATTCTGTATAAGAATACATTATAGCAGAAGACAAAAAATAAAATGAATGTGCTGTGAAATGAACTCTAAATGAAATAAATTAGATTCGTAGCTGTAATGTAGAACAAATAAATGAACATTCTCTAGAAATTTATTTTTCCTGTCACAAAAAGTTAATCAATAAGAAGCTCCCTCATGTTGAGACACAAGGACTAGACTCTTGTCTGCTGTATAATAAAAAGTGTTTTGCTGCCATCTGATGGATGAATTACACATTACAGTGTTAAATACACAACTACAGATAATATGTCTTTGATATAGTGCCAAATTAATATCTTTGGAATAAAAGCCAATGCCTATTTACAGATCTTATCTGAATAGCCCTGAATAGCTGTACACAATCAGTCCAGTTCATTTTATAATGTGTTAACATACTGTGTATTGTGCTCTTGTTAGAACATCAGAGCAGTGTTGTTCAAATGCACTTACAATCATGTACAGTTGTCCCAAAAAATAACTCTAAAATGTTCAGTTTATAATTTATTTTTTTTTTTTGTATATAATATCAACAATTTGTGAGTTGAGTTTTATTTAAGTGAGTGGTCAGTGATTGGTGCTTGTATTTTATGTGTTGTGTTTAGGTTTTTGATTTCAGAATATATCAATCTACTTTAAGACAGAATCAAACACACGGTGTGACAAGCAGAAGAAGATGGAGGGATGTCTGACACGCGTTTTACTCTCCTCTATAATCACTATAACCACATCTGGTAGTAGGCTACAAAATAGTAAAGAGGTGAAATGATACATGTTTAAATGAGCAGTTTATCTGTGATGGCCTTATATCACTACAGCTGGACAGAGGCCTATGTAGTCTAGAAATAGAGATTTTGAGACATTAGACTATTAATTATCAGTAATATTTTCTAATTTATCAATGTATGTACAGACAACCAGTGTAATGACAAGATGATTTATCTTTGACACTCAGCTTGTGCTCCAGCTTTAGTTTTCCAGATATGAATAATATATTTATATTTGTGTGTAATGTGTTCTTCGTATCATATGAATATATGAAGGCTTCCAATGCAAAAAAATAATATATTTATATTTGTGTGTAATGTGTTCTTAGTTTAATATTAATATATTTTGGTTTTAAATTAGCAATTTTTTATCAGGCTCCCATATGTTTAGGTTCAGTAATTTCACTGTAATAGCAAGTTATTGAATGCCTTATATTAAAAAATGTCCAATGTTATTTTCATAGGAGTCTGATAAATATGATCTTTTAAAAACAAAAATCTCAGACGGATATTGAGGTTTTTGCAAAAGACTGCAATTAAATCTTCATATGTTCTTCAACTTTGCTATATTCTACAGAAGATTGTAGTCTGTTTCTACTGGCTAAATCTCTCTCTTTCACGTACAGACTTCAAAACTGTTAGGATGGTCAGTGATAACAGCCTCTGTGCTGGTCGAGTGGAGGGTCTTCATGATGGACAGTGAGGAACGGTGTGTGATGATGACTGGGATACTGATGATGCTGCAGTGGTGTGTAGAGAGCTTGGATGTGGAGAAGCTGTACAAGCTCTGGGTGATGCTCATTTTGGAAAAGGATCAGGACCAATCTGGACAGATGATGTGGCCTGTAGCAGATCAGAGTCAACACTGACGAACTGTAGTTCAGGAGGATGGGGTGATAGTGACTGTGATCATGAGGAAGATGCTCAGGTGAGTTGCCGCATACATCACCCTGTTAATGCATCACTTATCAGACTTTCATCCATTCAGACATCATATACTGTATGAAATGTAAAGTAATTTGATGTAATTTCTTTTCAGAGCAACTCATCAACAACGAATAGATCATTATTATCTTATTATCTAAAACACTTATCCTTTAAAAGATAAACACTGATATGCTGTTGGTTTTATGCCTGTAATCGTAGTTACAGATGATCTTCTGTGTTGTGTAAATATTACTAGAAACCTTAACCTTCTGAAGATTTAGTCTTGTTGCTGGTTCTCACCTGGATTACAGGAGTCAGGTGGTTGGAGTTCTCCTCTTAGGTTTTGATACTTCAGACAGACCGTGGACTGCAGGCTGCTGTTTGACAAAGGATGCAGGGGTGTGTAGAGGCTGGGGGTCCTGTTACCTCAGCTGCTTGTGGACAAAGGAGACATCAGAGACACAAGAGATTCAGTGCAGAGGAAATAATCTCAGATTCAACGGTGTCCAACTTCAAACAACAACATACAGTTGCTCTCAAGAAAACAGTGTGGGACCTGATATGTTCTGGTAAAATGTTCGATATTTAACCTTTAATAGTGGTGCTTGCCAAAGGCAGAGCACTTATTATTGTTTTTCCAAACAAAATTTTGTCATGTAACTCTTCCCGCACTGTTGTACACCCATGAATGAAGTGTCAAATGCCAAAGGCAGAGCACTTATTATTGTTTTTCCACACAAAATTTTGTCATGTAAACCCCCTCAGGAACTACTATGATGTTTCAATCACTGCTTCATTGCACAGTAATGTGGGATTGCAAAAATGGCAGTAAAAAATCACTGTACTATAACTACTGGTTTTGTTTCTTCTTTGACAGAGTGTGTTTAATGTGAATTTGATCTGCTGTTTTCGTATTTTTGTCTGGATTTTGACATGTTCTGGCTGGATTCTCTCCCAATCACTGCACATGGAATCTACCTGTATCTCGTTCTCGTGACACAAGATCACCCGGCTCTCACACACACACACACAGCGGACAAAAATGGGCAAAAAAAATCACATAGACTTACAATTGAGAGAGTGTTTGTGAATTGAATCGATCTCTCTCTCTCTCTATCCTTAAGACCTTAGGAAACCCTTCCTCTCTCTTTCTAACTCTCTCTCTCACTCATTTGACTTATCCTTTCAAGTAACCAATAAGCAATGTCCAATAATCTTCATAGCCCCACCCTAGCAACCACTTACAGCACCCTAGCAACCACTTCATAGACTTCCATTTAAACAGATCAAAAGTGATCTTTGGATAGTCATAGAAACATGGGTTTTTTGCTCTTTTGACTCATATTAGCAAACAGGAATCCATCAGGCTAGACATGCTAGCACTAAATAGCTACATGCTAATAGTGATTAGCTAAGTGCTAAATCATGCTAGACATGTTAAAAACTCTATAAAACTACCAAACCACCTAGCAACATGAGAGAGTAACCACCCAAAACACCCTAGCAACCACATAGCCACCACCCAGAACACCTTAGCAATGCCCTAGCAACCACTTAGCAATGCCCTAGCAGCCACCCAGAACTCCCTAGCAACTGCCTAGCAACATCCTAGTAACCACCCAGGTTACCATAGCAATTTCCTAGCAACCACCCAGAACACCTTAGCAACTCCCTAGCAACCATTCAGAACACCCTAGCAACAGTGCAGCATTTTACTATTGTCACATCCATGTGAAGTTGCCGTGTATAAGGGCTAGTTATTTGATTGTTTGTTTTGTATAGTTATAGTGCAAAAAATGTTAAGAAGAGTTAAAATAGTTTTGAAATGAGTGTCCGTTATTGTAGGAGAAGTGTGCTGTTTTGAATGTTGTGTGTCTTTTGGGGTTTGTGTGTAAAGTTTTGAGAAAATGAGCCATCATTTCAGAAAGAGTGTGTAAGGAATTGTTAAAAAACTGTAATACAACAACAGCTAAAACTAAATTAAACTAAATATTTTTTTTTAATCATTATTATTTACTCCTTTTCAGCTTTATTTGTCCAGTTTGAAATATGTATAAATATTTGCAGGGCCGGCCCAAGCCTTTATGAGGCCCTCGGTGCCGTCAGTATGACTGATTATTGTCAATGCTTGATTATTCACACACTATACATCTAACTCACTCATTATCAGTTGTATTTGCTGTAGCTGTGTTGCTTACATCATACCAATGTTTTTACCTTTCTATGATTTATTTTTAATTGTAACAGTAGCAAACTCACAAGAGTGGTCAGGTGTTAATTTGCACTTTAACATTTAAAGTCTTACAGGACTAAGTGGCAGACTTAATGTGCTGTACTGAAAAGTAGCGAAATAAACCAGCAGACAATGCATTTACAGAACAGAATATTATTTTAACAATATAAATTATCATACACCGCAGCAAGCCATCTGTACATAAACAACAACAACTCTTAATCTATAATTAGCTAACAGGCATAATGATATTGGAATATAATAGCAAAGACCCCAAAGGTAGGCTAAGATAAATAATGTTAAGCTGTTATCAGTACCAATTTTATGAAACAGAATTGTTTTATTACAAAAATATATACCAGGAAGGTTTTTATTTTACACAGAAGACAAAAACTTTCATCTAAAACCAGCTTACTAAAATGTTATTTTTATATACCTCTCTGTCAAGGTTGCCAACATTGGTTGCCTGGCTGGAGTGAGATGCATGACTATATTTAAAAAATAAAAAAAATACACACTACCCCTTACCCACTGTTTGTCTATAGTGTAAATTTTTTAAACACTTAAAATATTTTAAAGCCTATATTTATGTTTTTTTTTTATATAGTTGTGCTGTATTATTGAATTAGATTCACTTTTTTATTAATGAAGATGAAAATAAGAAAGAGCCAAAAATGTGTCTCCTAGCAAAAAACAAGACATTTAAGATGAAAATGACATGAAATGACTACTGATAACAGTAGATGGCAGCACAGGATCAATCATCAGCTCAGTTACCATTTCCACTCCTTAGTATTTGTCACGTTTTGTTTTTGGATTTATTATAAAATGATTATTATACACTATATACTATTATAGTGTACTAAAGTATAAATAATCAAGTTAATTATTAATGGTTAATAATTAAATATAATGCATTTAGTATTTTATATTTAACTGTAGGAGCTGCTAAATATATTCAGCCAGGAGACTTGTCGCTGCTGTAGGCTTGTTACTCCTGAATTTACTCTGTATTAAAAACCCCTTAGCCGTCAAAGATCGCAGACGGCCCCAGATTTATTATTGTTTCACTTTCAACAGCACGGTTTAAAACATCACTCTCTTATTGATCTGGAGTAAACTGTGCATCAGATGAAAGTTTAAAGACTCTAGCTTCGATATTTGACCACTGTTTTGATAAAACACATTGTTGCAGTGAACAGTTATTTTATTAATTATGTCAGGAGGGTGCAAAATAATAAATCCGTATTATGCCAAATTTTGAATAGAAAGTCAACTCATCATTCATATTGAGTCACGTCAGCAGTGGTTTTATTTGTGTTCACATAGACTCACTGAACAGCGTCAAAAAGGGGTTATAGACCAAAGATGCCATATCTACGGAGATATATTGAATATATTTACTGATGGTTTACTTCATATTTCTTCAGACAGAATAATCATTTCTATTCATTTTCCCACTGATTTACGCGATCTGATGATAAAATAGCCTCTGACCCCAGCGCTGTATGTGTGTGTGCCGAGCTTCGTGCACGCGCTGTGTCTCACACAGACTCTGATTCGTCCTTAGCCTTGTCAATCTTAGAGGTCCCATAACAAGACAACGTCACATCGTGTCACATGCTTCATGTACACTTCCGCATTGATATCTGACCACAACAACACAGATACACCTCTGTACCCACGACAATATCCAAACAATAAACACGCGATTACGATAGTAAAGCTTGGTATGCGATTTTCTTGAGATTTGGGGTCATTTTTATAGAAAATATTGAAAATGTACATCTGAAATGCTAACTTGTGCAGCGATGTAAACGGCTATAAATAGCATATTTTTACAACAGTAAACGACACAAATTTCCACTTGTGCTCGCAAAAGGAAGTTTATTACAAACACTCGATCGGGGTTTAAAGTGAGTTTTGAGTAAAAGTCTGTACTAATAATTTCATAAATAGTCTGATATAGCTTGATGCTAACGTTAGCTTATGCTGCTAGATAACAGGTGGCGGTTCTTCTTCTAATGCATTTTTTCATATAATTCACGTAAGGTCGTAAGAAAATGTTTTGTTGTATTTTTTATAGTAAGGCTTTTAATAAAAGTGGGGCAAATGAATACTGGAACTGAAGATTTGTGTCTTGTAGTACCTTAAAATACCACAACAAAGGCTCATAATGGCGGAATAAAAAAAAAGAATAATGATAAAAGAATAATGCGGATAATGTGTCATACCTGGCGGAGGTGTGAAAGGAATCGTTTCGTGAGAAACAATAGAATCATGAATGAGGATCTCGTTCAGAGCCAAATAAAACATGAGAAAGCATAAATGAGAGCTTTACATGTGAGTTTACAGAAGATGAGACAGGGGTCATAAATCAATCCGATTAGCCTTCTATAAAAAACACACGACATGGCCTTAGAAAATATTTCATAAAATTCACATTTTTTACAGATTATATTATGAAATTTCAAATGAAGCATTGGTAGATTGTGGCTTTAGCTACACTATGTTTTAAACACATACTCCTACATCAACAATTTTTTAAACACATTTAAAAAATATGTTTTTCATATTTCTATTTTTGTGTTTTTATGCTTTTGAGTTTATATATCTTTATTATCATAACAGTCTGAGTAATTCTGATTCCTGAACAGTATCAGGAACTTTGAAGTGCAGCTTGTGAACATATGTTGATTATGTATCTAATCAGAAAGAATCATGAGCAGAAACTTTTTATTTTGGGTATGTCATTTCTGTCTCTATGCTGAAAATGGGGGGTAACTGGTAAGGGGTTAATTTTGGGTATGTCATTTCTGTCTGTTTGTTGGATATTTGGTTTAGTTGGTTGGTGGTTTATTTTTGTTTTTTTTTTTTTGTCAATCATAGCAGTGACTCGCGGAACAGTTCAGCTGATTAACTCTTGTATTTTTTACACTCGCTTTTGTCATTCCTGAAACAGTATACGTGGACAAACAAAAATTTTCTTAAAATTTAAAATGGAAAAAAAAGATAAACTTTCTGCGGCGCCCCCTAGTCATTTTGCGCCCTAGGCAACTGCCTATGTCGCCTATGCCACGGTCCGGCCCTGCAATATATCACTAAAAATAACTAAAATAAAAATTCAAGCTGACATTTCATGGTACTCTTGGAGCAGCCGCTTATAGTTCGCTCTGCAGGTTGGGCCGGCTCTGTACGGAAAGTACATCTCTCCAGCTCTCTCTCCCTCACAGACGCACATACAGTTTGCACGCACGTTAACATACAATCTGGTCTACTTTCAGGTTTGGCTCTAGTATATAGCATAAATGCAAAAAAGACTAAAAGTGTGTGTCCACATTAGAGTTTTTAGCCAGCTGAAAAAAAAAATCAGGCGCTCTTTCTTAAGAAACGACCAGCTGGTGGCGCTTGAAAACGTTTTGGTGGCGCAGCGTTTTTTTTCAGCTGAGATGCTTTAGCTGCTGTTTGGAATATCCACGGAGGCAAGTCTGCAACGTATTACTCTGTATCTCATTTTGAAGATTTTATTACATATAAAAAAACAGTAACCTGTAAATATTGACTTCTCCATTGTTGTAGGCAGTCGTTGTACAAATAGGATGGTTGGTCGCTATTTGTTTCACCCGTCCTCTATTTACAGCTCAGTAAATAGTGACAGTGATGAGGACTGCGTTTTACATTTATCAACTCAGCTGCAAAAAAATAAAAACAATTTTGTAATGACCTTGTAATTATTATGGCAGTGCATCAAAATACAAACCGTTTTACAAAAAAAACAAAAAAAAAAAACAACAACACACACCGTTTTACACCATTTCCGGGGAGCAGGTGTAGCCTTCATTACTTTAGTACCAACTAACTACGAATTCAGAACGGCTTTACGAAAGATTTACACAAAAAATCGTTCTGCTCGTGTTTCATGAATGAGGCCCATGCTTTTGTAAAATGGTTCATTTTGAAACAATCCTAAATTCTTTGTGTGTTTGTAAGTACATTAAACAGAAACAATATTATAGGTGTATTTATTTATTTTTGCTGTAGATGACACATACAAAAACTATGATGACGGCCACTCCAAAAGAACAAATCACTGATACTAGCAGGTGTTTTTATAAATTTATTATCCTTCTAAACGTGTATTACAATTGTAGTGCATTACTACTACTACACCGCTACAAGAAAAAATCACTTACAGTATGTACTATGTACAGTAAGTGTGGCAACTGGCAAGCATTGTATATGGACTTTTTTCTCAGTAGCTTTAAGATTGCATCTAGTCTCATGTAGACTGAATTTTGACTAAACATGCAAAAGTCACATTGTAAAATATTCTGGACAAGAACCACTAACATGTAGATGGGAAGAGACGGTCTGACTGACATGTAAACCAAACACAGACAGTTTTGTTTTGTTTAGTGGAGGATTTATTTGAAAGTTTATTTAGGCTATATGTCATATAATGTACAGTTGCACACTGACTCTCTGCTGGTCACAATGTGAAGAACGTGATCACCACTGAATGACAATTATGATTTTGAAAAAAAAAAGCAATTTTACATTAGTTACAGGAATTATTTTGACAGATGTTAAGGTTTCACTAAATTTCCCTCATAGTCTTTTAAGCCTTATACAAAGGTAAGCCTTTATTTACTCAAATGTCATTTTATGTCATTTTATAATTTTACAGAGTTGAGTTTATGATATGATATATTTATGAACTAATTTTGGACATTTTCAGTTTGTTATCAGTGCTTTTATGTCATCTCTGCAGGTGTTTGGCTTTGATGCTGTAAATAAACTGGAGAGTTTCCTGTCTCCTGTAAATCAAAAACGTGAGTCTGTGAATGTGTGTGTGTGTGTGTGTGTGTGCCTCCCCTCACTGAGGTCTTGATATGCGTGGAGGAGGAGTTCATCAGCACTGACAGGTTTTGGTATATATGGAGAAAATCAGAAAAAAGCATCCTCTGATTTGTCACTGAAGTTGTTTGATGATTTCCTCTGTTGTGTCTAATAAGGTAAAAGCGAGTGTGATTGGAGGGTGTTGGGCCTCTTTCTCTCTAATTAAGGAGGCTGAGAGGATGCCTGTACTTCTGTATCATCAGAGCGGAGAAGCTTGTACTGGGTGTTGAGGTAATCATGCTGAGGATGAGGATGATGGGAAGATGCCTGATGTTCATTTTACTGTCTGCAGTTGTAATATTCATCACAGCTGGTAAGTACACAAATTAAAAACAACAACAACAAGAGAGAGGGATGAAGAAATGTTTACTTTCTGGAATTGGTCAGAATATTGTATTTTTTTTTTTTGCTTCAAGATGTTTGATTACAATGTAGCGTTTCAGATGATAATATTATTATTTATTAATTCACAATATGCATCTCTTTCTCTCTCACATTTGTTTAAAATATTAGACCGTGTGAATGTGAGGTTGGTTGGTGGTCACAGTCGCTGTGCTGGTAGAGTGGAGGTTCTTCATAGAGGTCAGTGGGGGACAGTGTGTGATTTTTCCTGGGATTTTGGCTGATGCTGCAGTGGTGTGTAGAGAGCTGGACTGTGGAGAACCTGTAGATGCTCTGGTTAATGCACACTTTGGACCAGGATCAGGACCAGTCTGGATGGGTTTTGTCAGATGTGTTGGTTCAGAATCCGCACTGAAGGACTGTGTATCAGGAGGATGGGACCGAAGTGTCTGTACTCATGCTAAAGATGCTGGAGTCATCTGCTCAGGTAACATTTGCACACTTGACGCTACACATGAGTTTTGCTGTTCATGTTGTATCTAAATTATGAACAGCCAATATGTATCTTAATGCCATAGTTTACAACATTTTTAGACAACATATGTTTACACCCTTTTAGACACTAGTATGCTCAAAGATAAGAAACATATGGTAAAAAAAAAAAACTTCCATTACCCTCAAGGCAAAATTCTGTTACAAATTTTAAATGTGTGATAGTGTGTAGTGAACACTAATTAATATGTCAATTTTCATTTTTGCATTTCATAATTTAATCTTTAAAACATTAATATCCTATTCCTGTGTAAACACATTTATGCTACATTTGTGCATCATTAACAGTTATGCACATATTCAAGGGTATATGCTGGTTGAGATGTAGCTTCTGTCTTGTCTTGATCAAGACATAGTTACATTTTTACAAAGCAAACTTCAAATTTTAACACTCCTGGTTAAATGTGGATACCCATGTTTGGTTAGTTAGTTTAGTAAGCCTACTGTGGGTTTGCTGTCTTTATCAGTTTGTCTAAATATATGTTCACATGTGTAATGTTTAATACAACTACAGTTGAGGTCAAAAGTTTACATTCCCCTTTGAGAATCTGCAATGTTAATTATTTTACCAAAATAAGAGGAATCATACAAAATGCATGTTATTGTTTATTTAGTAATGATCTGAATAAGATATTTGACAAAAAAAAAAAGTCCACAAGAGAAAATATTAGTTGAATTTATAAAAATGGCCCCGTTCAAAAGTTTACCTCCACTTGATTCTTAATACTGTTGTTGTTCCCTGAAATGATCCCACAGCCACGTTTTTTTTGTTTAGTGATAGTTGGTCATGTGTTCCTTGTTTGTCCTGAACAGTTTAAACTGCCTGCCGTTCTACAGAAAAATCCTTCAGGTCTCACAAATTCTTTGGTTTTCCAGTATTTTGTGTATTTGAAGTACAGAAGTCCGTGTACTTTTTAATAGAATGGAGGCCGTGTACATTTTCTTATTTTGTCTGAATATCATATTTTTTTCATTTAGTACTGCCCTTCGAAGGCTACAGAAGATAGTAACATGTTTCTCAGAAGAAAATAAGTTACATTTACTCTGATCCTCAAATTCAAAAAGTTTTCACACCCCGCTCTTAATGCATGTTTTTTCTTCTGGAGCATCAATGAGTGTTTGAATCTTCTGTAATAGTTGCATACGAGTCCCTCAGTTGTCCTCAGTTTGAAAAAAAGAATCTCAAAATCATACAGTCATTTTTGGAAAGGGTTCAAATACACAAAAATGCTGGAAAACAAAATAACTAATTTAAAACAAATAATTTAATATAACCGAAAACAATCATTACATAAACCCATTATAATAAATGTTATATTTAGCTACCTGTGCCCTTCAGCAAGTAGGAAATAACTGTATACAGAAATTGAATACAGTTTTAAAACACCAAATTCTAAAATAAAGATAGATGAATCCTTAAAGCTACAAAAGGTATTGATTTTTATTTTCTTTTTTATTTATTTTTTGATTAACAGACATCATAGCAGCTGGGTTAATAGGTTATAGAGTGGGGGAACTATATCATCATTTTTGTAGGCCGATCAGCTGTTAGCATCACACTGGTTCCCTCGACAAAAAGCCAATAGTATTTTTCCATAGGATTTTGAATTATCGCCAAAAAATAAGCTGTGTTCAACCATAGTTCATGAAGCTTACAAGTTTTGTCCATCATGATGATTTTTTTTCATACTTACATAAGCCTTAAATAAAAACGCCAGAACTTAAAAACTAAACTTAGGCTATAAAACGAACTACAGAACCCATGGTCGCTCACTTTCAATGTCAACACTATGCTTCCAGCAACTTTTTCAAACTTATTTTACCATGTTCAGTGAAAAGGATTTACTATGTATATGAATTTTAATCCATGCATGAACCTTTTCATATAAACTGCAATAAATACAAAACAAGAGCCAAACTAAAGCTGAAATGAGAAATACATTAGTAATAAATAGTATAGTGAATAAATGAAATAATCATAACTAAAGGACATAAAGCACGTATTTCTGTACATTTAGAAAAAAGGCGCATTAAAAGTCAATAAATCCTTGATTAATATGAATATTTTGATTAAAATTCATGTCTCAGTGTTGTAGAGTGAGCGAGATTTTTTGGATATGGTAAATTAAACTTATTTTTGTGAATAAAAGTACCACATTTAATCTATCATGTTTCTTAGGGTGGGTACACAAAATGTTATTTTATCCTTATCCTTCTAGAAAATCCTTCTAACAACTTCACGTGGCCGTGAACATTTGATTTTAACATGGCTTTAAGCACTCATTAAAGTTTCAATTTCACCGTGACTTTTCATCACACTCTTGAGGTATTCAGCCAATCACAACGCACAGGATAGCTGGCCAATCACAGCACACCTCGCTTTTCAGAACGATGAGCTTTGTAAAAATCAATGCGTTTCAGAAAGGTGGGGCATAGAGGAGCCACAATAATGTACATTATGTGGAAAATAATGTGTTTTTTGAAACCTTAAATTATTAACAAGAGTTGTTAACACATTGCATTACTCCAAATACATAAAATAATGTTCTTTTTTAGCAACGTCATATGACCCCTTTTAAAAAAATCACACAAATCGGAATGTAACTTGTGTTTTCTGGTGTGCTTTTCATGTCGTAGAATCAAAAACGTGAAAGTATCTTGAGCTTGTGTGTGAACCACGGACCTTATTTTAGGGGATTTTATTAAACTCCCATTCCAAAAAACCTTTGGAACTATGGACTATGGAACCAGAAGTGCTAAAATGCTTACTCGTATGCTAACTCGCTTTCGGGTTTTTGCCTGCAACGTGACATCATAGTTCCGCCACTCTATTTTGGCTGCTTTAAAGAGGTCATATGATGCGATTTCAGTTTTTCTTTGGAGTGTTACAAGTTCTTGGTGCATAAAGAAGATCTGTAAAGTTGCAAAGACTAAAGTTTCAAATCCAAAAGAGATATTCTTTAATAAAAAGTTTAAGAGTCAACCACACCCCCCTGAAACGGCTCATTCTAACACGCCCCCACATCTCTACGTCACTATGTGGGAAGATTTGCATAACACCGCCCAAATGTTCACACAAAGAAAGAAGGCGTAAATTTATTCTCTCTGTTGTCGCCGCTGCCATGTTGTGGAGTCGCTGTGTGTTTCGTTGTGAAAGCGAAACTACTTTGTTTGGCCTTCCAAAAGAGGACAGGACTAGAAATCAGTGGTTAGGTTAAGTTGTATTACAACACTGTTCCAGAACAGTCCAACCCAAATATTCAGATGTGTGCTGCGCATTTTATGGAGGATGGAGGACTGTTTTCCTGAACCAACAGCCTGGAATGCGTCTGTGACACAACAGCTGTTTCTATAAAGTTGGGCAGTTCAAACTTTGCAAGGACAGTCTGGCACTTCTGACTCACAGCCTGTAAGTAATTTTTTTATATTTAAATAAATTGCCAATGATGATTCAAACGCGAGTTTTGAGCAGTAAAGTAGGCTTGTTGTTTGTTGTTTCTCAGATCACAAATGCAGACATGGTTTAATGTTTACGCAGCGTGATACGTGACGCATAAAAAGACAGTATAAGTCATTATAATCAGTAATTGTGTCCCCTCTAGATGCAACAAATGCCTCGTTTGTAATGGGTTTATTGTTTTTGTCTCGTCTATGTAACGGCGTGATAAAGGAAAGGAGGCATACGTGACGCATAATGAGGTTTATTAAGAATATGTGATGATGACTGGCTTTTGGAGAATGACGCAGGGACTTCGGTGGCAGCACAGACAGGTGAGTAGATTCCCTTGAGTGCGATGATGGAAGTGGTGAAGACCTGACAATTCCCTTGAGTGCGTTGGTGGAGATAGTGATGAATTAACAATCCCCTTGAGCGCGTTGGTGGAATTGGTGAAGGCGAGGTATCCGTACTGATAACATAAATCCAGAGACGACCAAACAGGAAACAGAGCATGAAGCAGGAACGCTTAATCTCGAACAGACAAACACCACGCGGACCTCACACAACGATCTGACAAACAAGAGACGAAAGACCGGGCATTAAATAGGCTGCTGTAACGAGCTGCACCTGCCGCTGATCAGCCGATCAGCGGTAACACCCACATGAAACAATTAACATGACGTCACAACAAACCAGCAGGACACGGTGCATTCATGAACCGTGACAGTACCCCTCCTCCTAAGGACCCCAGAACCCCTTACCTGTCGATTGTAATCATCGATAAGAGAGTGATCCAGGATGTCCCTAGCAGGTACCCAACTTCTCTCCTCCGGACTGTAACCCTCCCAGTCCACCAAGTACTGAAATCTGCGTCCCCTCCGGCTCGAGTCCAGAATGCGATTGACCGAATAAGTGGTTTCCCCATCTACGAGTCGCGGCGGGGGGGGAGGGAACCGGGGTAGGCGGATTAAAAGGAGAATGAAATACGGGCTTTATTTTAGACACATGAAAGGCGGGATGAATTCTCCTGTACGCAGGAGGGAGTTTGAGGCGGACTGCCACCGGGCTAATGATCTTGGTGACAGTAAACGGGCCAATAAATTTGGGAGCCAACTTATTAGATACGGAGCGGAGAGGAATATTCTTAGTAGAAAGCCACACTTTTTGACCCATGACGTATACGGGAGGCCTAGACCGGTGGCGATCGGCTTTAGCCTTGGTGCGCGCCCCCACTTGGAGTAGAGTCTCGCGGGCTCTAGTCCAAGTGCGGTGACACCTCTGGACGAAGGTGTGAACGGAGGGGACCGCGACTTCGGATTCCAGACTGGGAAAAACAGGTGGCTGGTAACCTACACTACATTCAAATGGTGATAGGCCCGTAGCTGATATGGGTAAGGTATTGTGGGCGTACTCCACCATCGACAATTGGCTCCAGGAGGAAGGATTCTTGGAAACCAAACATCGCAACACCCTTTCCAAATCTTGGTTGGCTCTTTCGGTTTGACCATTGCTCTGAGGGTAATTTGGGCAAGGGAATAAAATGGGCTGCCTTCGAGAACCGGTCCACCACGGTCAAAACTACCATGTTGCCCTGGGAGGGCGGTGATAAAAATCTAGAGCGATGTGGGACCAGGGTCTCGAAGGCACCGGCAGCGGTTGAAGTAACCCATCCGGGGGTCGATTGGAAGTCTTACCAGTGGCACAAACCGAGCAAGCCAACACAAAACTGTGAAAGTCGCGAGCCATCAATGGCCCACCAGAATCGTTGCTTGACCAAAAACTTAGTACGGTTAACTCCTGGATGGCAAGCCACATTAGAACAATGTCCCCACTGGATAACGTTGGACCGTAATCCCTCCGGCACTAATAAGCGATTCGGTGGGCACCCGGGCGGCGGAGGCATTACCCCTTCTAAGGCTGTCTTAACCTTCGATTCGATCTCCCATGTGAGTGCGGAGACCACTAATGTCTCTAGTCTCTCGACTCTGGAGTGGACGGGCGTTCGGAACGGTCAAAAATACGTGATAAAGAATCGGGTTTAATATTTTTGGAACCCGGGCAGTACGAGATCGTAAAATCAAAACGTCCGAAAAAAAGTGCCCACGAGCCTGCCTGGAGTTCAACCTTTTAGCTGTACTAATATATTCTAAGTTCTTGTGGTCAGTCCATACAATAAAAGGAACCCCCGATCCCTCTAACCAGTGGCGCCACTCCTCCAATGCCATCTTGACTGCCAACAACTCTCGGTTACCAATATCGTAATTTTGTTCGGCTGGAGATAAACGATAAGAAAAACGCGCATGGGTGGACCTTGTCATCTGAGGAAGAACGCTGAGATAACACCGCTCCTACCCCCACCTCCGATGCATCGACCTCCACCACAAACTGACGTGATGGGTCAGGGGTTTATCAAGATTGGGGCTGAAACAAAGCAGCTCTTCAGTTTGGCAAACACAGCCTCGACTGTGTCTGACCACCTGAACGTAGTTTTGGTGGAGGTCAAGGCGGTCACAGGTGCGGCTAGTTGGCTGAAGTTGCGAATAAACCGTCGATAGAAGTTGGCGAACCCCAGAAACCTCCGTAGGGCCTTACGGGAATCTGGACTTGGCCACTCTACCACACAGCCTTAACCTTCTCGGGATCCATGCGTATTCCCTCAGTCGACACGATATACCCCAAAAATGGAACCGACTGTGCATGAAACTCGCATTTCTCCGCCTTGACAAAAAAGCCCATTCTCTAGCAACCTCTGAAGCACTCGTCGAACGTGCTGCACATGTTCTTGGAGAGAAGAAGAAAAAATCAATATGTCGTCCAGGTAGACATATATGAACTGATCAATCATATCTCGCAGCACGTCATTGACGAGTACCTGGAAGACCGCTGGGGAGTTGGAAAGCCCGAAGGGCATGACCAAGTATTCAAAGTGCCCCCTGGGGGTATTAAAAGCGGTCTTCCATTCATCCCCCTCCCTGATGCGGACCAAATGATAAGCATTACGTAAGTCCAGTTTTGTGGAAATTGACGCCCCCTGCAACCTCTCGAAGGCTGAAGACATCAACGGCAAAGGATAAGTATTCTTGACCATGATGTCGTTCAGTCCCCCGGTAATCAATACAAGGTCGCAGTGATCCGTCCTTCTTTCCCACAAAAAAGAACCCCGCCCCCGCTGGAGAAGAGGAAGGGCGGATGAACCTGGAAGCTAGAGAATCAGAAATATATTTCTCCATAGCCTCCCTCTCTGGAACCGAAAGTGAATATAAATTGCCCTTAGGCGGAGACTTACCCAACAGTATTTCTATGGCACAGTCGTAGGGACGATGCGGAGGAAGAGAAGCAGCACGAGACTTACTGAACACTTCCTTCAGGTGGAGGTACTCTGCGGGCACGTTAGACAAATCCACCGCCTCCTCCTGCAACACAGACATAGAAACAGACGGACAGGCAGACACTAAACAAGACTCGTGACATCCTTGACACCAAGTTAAAATGGTATTTGAACACCAGTCTACTTTCGGGTTGTGGAGGAGGAGCCAGGGGTGACCAAGGACTATGGGTGCCAGGGGGGAGTCAAGGATGTGGAATGAAATGGTTTCAGAGTGATTGCCAGAGGTGATGAGGGTGATGTCTTCAGTGACGTGAGATATGACCGGAAGCTTCTGTCCATTGAGGGTGTGAACCGTGATGTGGTGCGAAAGGGGTCTGAGAGGAATGTGAAGACGGTGTGCTAGTGTGCTGTCCATGAAATTACCTTCTGCCCCTGAGTCCAGTAGTGCTTGACAGTGGTGGGTCTGTGCTGCCCACCTTAGCCTTACCGGAAGGAGCGTGGATGATGATGAGGTCTTCTTGGCAGAGATCCCACCCGATAGTAGCCTCATACGTACTACCGGGCCTGGCCTTTTACCGGGCAGGTGTAAGCATGGTGCCCGGTTCCCCCGCAGTAGAGACAAAGGCCCAGGGACCTCCGCCTCTCCTTCTCCTCCCGGGAAAGCCCTACCTGCATGGGCTCGTGATCGTAGGAGGGGCTGGCCGCGTCCCCGCCGCTGGACCGCACGTTCGGCTGGGACCACGATGTGGAACTGGGTAAGCTCCGCCTCTCCATCCGTGTCAGCCGTGCGTCGACCCGCAAAGCCAGTTCGATGAGGCCATTCAGTGAAGTAGGGAGGTCCAGGGCGTAGATCTCCTTCTGGACGCGGTCAGCCAGCCCATGCAGGAACATGTCCCACTGCGCCTCCTCGTTCCATTGACACTCTACCACCAGGGTTCGGAACTCGATGGAATAGTCAGAGACGGATCTTTCGTGCTGCCGTAGTTCCGCAAGCTTCCTGGCCACCTCCCTCCCGGCGACGGCCCGATCAAAGACCCGTCTCATCTCAGCGGAGAGTGACTGGAACGAGGCGCAGCATGGATCCTGGTTCTCCCCACACCGCCGTCCCCCATAATGCCGCCCTCCCAGTGAGCAATGTGAGCACGAATGCCACCTTGGCCCTCTCGTTGGCGAAAGTTCTGGGTTGGAGGGAAAAGTGCATGTCACAGCGGGTTAAGAAAGCTCTACAATAGTTAGGCTCACCCGAATATGACTCCGGAATGGGGAGCCGTGGTTCCGGCTGGGAGGGGGTTTCCGAAGGGGCTGGTGGAACGGCCGGTGTGGGCGGCGCAGTGGGAGCTCGTAGTAACTGCAGTTGTTGGGTGAGCTCGGACACCTGCGTCACCAAAGCCTGAACCGCGCGACCAGTGTCGTTAAGATTCCTCTCCTGGGAGTCCATCCTCCGAACACTGGCGCTGAGGAAATCCTCCAGAGCAGACGGTTGATTACTCGCTGCCTCCATTGTTGGTCAGATCGTTCTGTCACGGCGTGATAAAGGACAGGAGGCAACTGCAAGTAATAATGAGGTTTATTAAGAATATGTGATGATGACTGGCTTTTGGAGAATGATGCAGGGACTTCGGTGGCAGCACAGACAGGTGAGTAGATTCCCCTTGAGTGCGATGATGGAAGTGGTGAAGACCTGACAATTCCCTTGAGTGCGTTGGTGGAGATAGTGATGAATTAACAATCCCCTTGAGCGCGTTGGTGGAATTGGTGAAGGCGAGGTATCCGTACTGATAACATAAATCCAGAAACGACCAAACAGGAAAACAGAGCATGAAGCAGGAATGCTGAATCTCGAACAGACAAACACCACGCGGACCTCACACAACGATCTGACAAACAAGAGATGAAAGACGGGGCATTAAATAGGCTGCTGTAATGAGCTGCAGCTGCCGCTGATCAGCCGATCAGCGGTAACACCCACATGAAACAATTAACATGACGTCACAACAAACCAGCAGGAGACGGTGCATTCATGAACCGTGACAGTCTAGTGATGTCCGGATCGCGAACGAATCTTTCTATTTAATCGGATCTTCTTAGTGAACTGGTCAAACCAGTTCACCAAATCGATCTAAATCGTTTATAACGGTTCGCATCTCCAGTACACACTAATCCACAAATTACTTAAATTATTCGGTTTATAAACGTGCCTTACGCTCCCTCTGACGCAAAATAAACCAATATCCCGAGTTATTTAGTTACTCCTAACAGTACATTGACTGAACTGCTAAAAGAGACCGATGATGGGATGTGCATGAGCAGAGCAGCTGGTCTCGTGCTGCTGGCCTGGGAGACGGCATAGTATGTTAACGGGTGTAACATTTCCGTCACACGCTTGAGGCATTCGGCCAATCACAATGCACTGAATAGCTGGCCAATCAGAGCACACCTCGCTTTTTCAGAACGATGAGCTTTGTAAAAATCAAAAAATTCAGAAAGGCAGGGCATAGAGGAGAAACTATAATGTACATTATATGAAAAATAATGTGTTTTTTAACCTTAAACCACATAAACACATTGCATTACATCAAATACACAAAATAATGTTTCTTTTTAGCAGCATCATATTACCCCTTTAAGAGCTGCTGCTGCTGAACGTGACATGGATCTGACACACATCGTATTTTCTCACAACTCTTTACTTATTCTGACCCACTTCAAGTCTTAAAGTTTCTACTAATAATGAGCTGATGAGTTGAATCGGGTGTGTTTGATAAGGGAGACAATGCTGGGCTGCTCCAGGACATCAAAAACCACTACATTTCAGAGACATGTTCTTAAAGAGCAGGTTATATGGTATTTTAAAGTGTCTTAATATTGTGTTGGAGTCCCCTACAACAGGTTTAAATGCATCTAAATTCAGAAAAAAAATTTTTTTTCTCAAAATATACATTTAATATTAGAGTCATTTGCCAATGATTTGAAACGATTTGTTCCAAGCAAGTTCAGAGCAAACCCCTCCCTTCCATAAGCCTACTCTGCTCTGATTGGTGCAGTCGTGGCCAAGCCTGTTGTGATTGGCACAGAGAGGAGTCCTTGAGCCCAGTTAGCCAGCACTACCATTGACAAAGCACCTTCCCTTTTTACATAAAAACAGTTTATATAGTTCTCCAATCCGTTCTTATAATAATGACATAAAATACCAAAAACACTTATGCAAGCGAATCGTGCCCACAGCTGTTTAGCTGCTAAACTGTGAACACTTGGTGGATATGTTAGCCGAGTGCTTACGTGACTAACTGATGAAACAAAACAGTTTGCAAACCAAAATATGTCTACTGTAATGTTTGAAGAACGACAGACAAAAGGCGCTCTGTCTTAACTTTTAATCAGAATGCAGAACAGTTGTATCACAGGAGCACCAGCCTAACTCGCTCGACTCTCCCGCATTAACCCTATAACTGCCGGTGCAGCACAATAAACAGCAATTTAACAATGATTATAAAGTTTGTGTGCTACACAACATTCTTTAATTATTAAACAAAGTAATTAGAACAACGTCAGTATATAATAATCGACACATTCTTAGGAAATAGTAGGTTCACACCGAATTATCAGAACTACTTCAGTAAGGCAGTAATATTGTGCTTTACCTGGAAATCTAAAGCTGCATTATACATCACATATTAGCACAAAAACTTTTTTTGAGCACTCAATTGAAAATGTACACAAAGTATCAATCGTACTTACAGGTTGTGGTTCGGAGAGCTTGTTAGTCCAAATTAAGAAGATTAGAAGCCACAAAAGTAAAAGCCAAGATTAGAGAATCAGTCCTTGGAAAAATGACATGCACACAACAAAAGGTTCGTATTTTTGTGATTATCCTTGAACACAGCGTTGTCTTAAACATGATAAACTAACTAGCAGAAGTGTTTATGGGCAGGTCAGACTCTGTTGGTATTTCTTGGGCAGGCGGGGATTATGCAAATGTGTTACCCAGTGACGTATATCGGTAACAGGCAAAAGATTCGAAAATATTACGACTCGTTAAGGCGATTCAGAACCCACTCTCTCTTTTGAGAGATAATATCTTTATTGATCATGCACTTTTTTGATTAACAACTTTGCAGATTGTTTTCATTTTAGGATAGCTACATTATAAACTGCAAAAGAGATGTTTTTCAAAAACCCATATGACCTGCTCTTTAAATCTGACTCATATATCAAATACTTGCCTTCACAGTTTAAGGCAGTTTAAATTGCCTTTTTGGTAACTTTATGAATTAACTGATGACATAACTACGACATTGCATGCTCATAGACATAGTTTCATTTGTGCTTTAGTATAATACAGGACGCGCCACTGCATTTGCAGAACACAATATAACGGCTGACAGGACAGGAAGATTAGTTTTTACTGGCATCTGGCCTGACAACATCTCATCTTCACTGTTCTACTGAAGCTCCCTCGTCACCTGTACCTTTTCCACGCACATTTGACTTTGCTGAGGTTAAGTTGGAGTGTGCGCCTGAACAGTGTTGCCAACTAATTTTCAGGTGAAGTTGCTAAAGGAAGGTTGATTTGTAGCTTAAAGTTGTTAAATGACGTTGTGATGTCATTACATGATGACATCATTATGTAACTACAACGCAAAATTGTCACTACATCAAGTCTCAGCAAAAATTATATTTTATATATGTTAATTTAGATTTGTTTGTAAAATACAATAGCGTAATATAATTTTAAAATATAACTGTATTTTTAAATACAACATTGAATTATTGAACACTTTTACGTTTTTGAACAATTACAATTTAATTTTTTTTTAATTAGCTAGTAAACTAGCAAATCTACACATTCTTAACAATTATAGTTTTAAGCAGACTTTTACGTTTTTGAGCAATTGGTATTTAATTTTTTTTTGTTTGGGTAGTATGCATCGCAAGCTCCGCCCCGCTGTGTGGGTATATAAGGAGCAGTGCAAGCAACTCGCATTCAAGCTTTCACTTCGGAGCCGAGAACATCGCTTGCTGCTTTCAGCGGAGTGTTTACAAGCGAGTCAGCTGGTGTTGGTGTGACGGCGCGATTCAGGGGTTCGTCTGAGCTTCCTGCATTCAGCTCCCGCGTTCCCCTGAGTGCTTCAGCACCACTGAAAGAGCTTTTTCCTATTTCTAAAAGAGTAAAAGGGTTGAGTTTGCTTCTTTTTAAAGATGTCATTCCACCCGTGTGTTTCTGGGTGCGGTCGATATATGGCTCCTCGTGACGGCTATGATCGCGGTGTCACGTATCTGGGCTTTCAGCATGCTGAGACTGCGTTCGTGGATGACTCATGTTCTCATTGCGGGGACATGACCATCTCGGCGTTAAGATCGAGACTCGATTACCTTAAAAGGTATAGTGTCCCCTCTGCCACACTCCGTTCTAGCTCCTCTTCTCGTAAGAGGGCTACTTCGGCTGGTGGCCAGGGTGATCTGAGGGTTACCGTGTGGGCTTCCCCGACGAGCCAGCCTCCTCGGGCCACACCCCCCTCACAAACGCCGCGCCAGCCGGTTGAGTTTTCTGGACCTTCTCAGGCTCCTGACATCTCATTCGGGGCTCAGGAGGAAGACCTAATGTCAATCGCCGCATCACAAAGAGGGGTTGAGTCCTCAGGAGATGAGGATTCGGCTGCGTTGCCTCCCTCAGGAGTGGCAGTGTTGCCCGAGTCTGATCCCGAATTGACGGTCGTGCTTTCCCGGGCGTCTGAGAGCATCAGGTTTGAGTGGAATCCTCCACCCTGTCCCGAGTGCTCGAGGCTGGATGATTGGTTCCTCGGGGCTGCTCGTGCTGATCGCCAACCACCCCCCCCCCACCTGCTGGTTCCTTTCTTCCCGGAAGTGCACCAGGAAGTGACCAGTTCACGGAAGGCACCTTTAACTGCCCGAAACCATTCTGGTGCTTCCTCTGCCTTCACTGCCCTCGATGGCGGAGCAGCCAAGGAGTATGCTGGGATTCCCCCATTGGAGCACTCTGTTGCGATGCAACTGTGTCCTCAGAGCACCTCCGCATGGCGTGGTGGTCCCAAGCTTCCCTCCAAGGCTTGTAAGTTCTCATCCAAACTTGTGGCCAAGGCTTACAGAGCTGCAGTGAGCCTTCTTGCACAGACGTTGTGCAAGATCAGGGAGGACGAGGAGCAGGTCCTCATGGTTGCGCCTTTTTGGCCTGGCCGGACCTAGTTCCCCGAACTTGTACTTCTCGCGACAGCCCCTCCCTGGTCAATTCCTCTGAGGAAAGACCTTTTTTCTCAGAGACAGGGCACCCTCTGGCACTCGCGTCCCGATCTTTGGAACCTACATGTGTGGGTTCTGGACGGGTTACAGAAGGTTTAGGTACCTTGCCACCTCAGGTGGTAGCTACCATCACCTTGGCTAGAGCCTTGTCTACCAGACACGCCTATGCTTTGCTCTTCGTCACCTGGTGTTCTTCATGTCGTGAAGACCCCTGGAGATGCCCGATCGGGTCAGTGCTTTCCTTTCTTCAGGAAGGGTTGGAAGGAAGGCTGTATCCTTCCACCCTGAAGGTCTATGTGGCTGCCATTTCGGCTCACCATGACCCTGTTGATGGTAAGTCTCTTGGGAAGCATGATCTGGTCATCAGGTTCCTGAGAGGGGCCAGGAGGCTCAATCCGCCTCGCCCTCATCAAGTTCCCTCTTGGGACCTTGCAGTTGTTCTATCAGCACTGCAGAGGGCTCCCTTCGAAACCCTTGCTCTCAGTAGAGCTAAAGTTTTTATCATTGAAGACTGCGCTCTTGACGGCTTTGGCTTTGGTTAAGAGGGTCGGGGACCTGCAGGCATTTTCAGTTGACGAAGCGTGCCTGGAATTTGGGCCGGCCAACTCTTATGTTATCTTGAGACCCCGGCCTGGATACGTGCCCAAAGTTCCCACCACTCCTTTTAGAGATCAGGTGGTGAACTTGCAAGCGCTGCCCCCAGAGGAGGCAGACCCAGCCCTGGGGCTGCTCTGTCCAGTACATGCGCTCCGCACTTATGTAGACAGAACTCAGTGCTTCAGGACCTAAGACCAGCTATTTGTTTGTTACGGAGGCCAGTAGAAGGGAAAGGCTGTCTCCAAGCAGAGGTTATCCCACTGGATAGTGGATGCTATTGTCCTGGCTTATCAGGCTCAAGACCTGCCATGCCCCCTAGGGGTGAGAGCTCACTCAACTAGGAGTGTATCCTCCTCCTGGGCGCTGGCGCATGGCGCCGTAGAGCTGTCGCTAACAGACATTTCCGAGATTTTAGAGCTGCATGCACTGCAGACCACTTGCATGCATCCCCCTATCGGTCAGAACCCTGGGGTTCCTCCAGCCCTGTGTGGGACTTAGGTGCCCTCCTGTGTGTTGTGATTCCCCTTTTCTGGGCAATCCCACGTGTGTATTTCCACAGTAAGTCTCTTCATAGCATGTGTCTTTCCCTTGGCAAGCACCTTGCCAGCTCTGTCGTTGAAACTTCCACCCTGTGGGCTGGGTACCTCAGAATTCATGTGTATCACCACCTCTCGGTTGATACCTGCCTTTGTAAGTCCTCCTATGAGCAGGCAGCCTGCTAGCATAGGTCCAGCTGGAATATGCTACCCAGTGTATTCTCTGTCAGGTATAGGCCCTCACTCGTGCTGGCTTCACAACAAGGTGCTATCACTCACACGGGTCACTGGAAGACAGCCATGTGGCATTTTGTAAGGGACCCCATTCGTCAGTCTCTTTCTGACATAATGTAGAATGTGACCGACTGAAAGGGAACGTCTAGGTTACGTATGTAACCTCGTTCTCTGAAGGAGGGAACGGAGACAAAACGTCCCTTTGCCACATCGCTGTTCCGCTGAACGGCCGGGTCACTGGGCTCGGCTCCTCAGTGAAGACTTGAATGCGAGTTGCTTGCGCTGCTCCTTATATACCCACACAGCGGGGCAGAGCCTCTTGATGCAATCCCGCAGACCAAGGTACAATGTGTACCATTGGCTCGTTTTGTTACCACTCAAAGGTGATTGGGCTCTCAGGCGAGACCCCATTCGTCAGTCTCTTTCTGACGTAACATCTCAGTTCCCTCCTTCAGGGAACGAGGGTTACATACTGTACGTAACCTAGACGTTAGTTAGAATGCTAGACTCTAAGAAAATTCTCTAAAAATAGGACACAATCTACTATGTTAATATTAAGGATTTTCACAGGTTTTTTTACCTGCATTTTAAATTACTCAATGTATTTTGTGTGGTCGGGTTACAGGGTTACAATGGATAATGAATAATGTGTAAAAGATAAAGTCCTGGAAAATTACTAGTACTTTTTCCATTTTTCTAGATATTTTTCTTACTGTGTACTAACAGATCAACAGTTGCATGTACAAGCTACTAACAAGGTGTATCATAAATGAACAATTATTATTATTAAATCGAAAAATTGCAGACAGCAGCTAACTTAATTCATGTGATGTATGTACTACTAGGCATCCTTGGTTTCCTCTTGTGGAATTTAGATGGAAAATGTGTGCCTTTTTATAGTATGAGTCACTTATCAAAAGTTGCTAAAAGTTGGCAGATAAATTTAAAAAATAGCTAAATTTGTTGCTTGGTGATTTTGGAAGAAAAAGTTGCTAGGATTGTGTGAGAAGTTGCTAAATTTAGCAACAAATTTGCTAAGTTGGCAACACTGCACCTGAAATGTCTCCTGTTTCATGTTGTTGTAGAGACGTTCTGCATCTAAATAAACACAATTCAAGAAAAAAGACAGAAGCAGCAGTTGTGAGTGAGGTGGCTCTGCCCTGTGTTAACTGCATTAAATATTTTTAACAGAGTTAAACTAGAAAAATTAATTGCATGCGTTAACTCTCTTATTTTGACAGAACTGGTTGTTGTGTTAAAATGTTATTAAGAGCTTAAATGAAATCTGCTACATTTGGTTCTGTTCTGTTTACTCTAATGGGGTTATTGCAGCTCTCCCTGCTCATTCATGACAGGCTGCATGGATGGTTTTTACCCAGAACAGAACCTTACCGCCAACCCAAGCTGTATGGTAATTTTCATTTTGACAATAGTGGTCCTGACAGAACTATAATTATTTATGTTCTTTCAGAAGCCAGGCTGGTTGGAGGTTCTCGCTGCTCTGGGAGGTTAGAGATACTTCATGATCAGACGTGGATGTCAGTGTGTGTCGCTGTCTTTGACCAGCAGGATGCAGAGGTTGTGTGTAGAGAGCTGGACTGTGGGGCTCCTGTACAGGTGCTGGGAGCAGCTGCTTTTGACAAAGGAGACACTCAGATGTGGACACAAGAGATTCAATGCAGAGGAAATGAGTCTCAGATTCACCTCTGTCCAACATCACTATCACATGAAAACAACTGTTCTCATGACAATGATGTTGGACTGGTGTGTGCAGGTATGTGTTGACTGTTTCAACACAAAGATTTATTTAATTTTGATAGATCTCTTCTCATTTTTTTCTACTTTTTGTTTAATGTTTTAATATATGTTTTTTTGGTTTATTGTGAAAGTCCCTGCAGTATGTGCGTTGGAGGTTCTTCATAGAGGTCAGTGGGGAACAGTGTGTGATGATGGTTGGGATTTGGCTGCTGCTGCAGTGGTGTGTCGAGAGCTGGACTGTGGAGAACCTGTAGATGCTCTGAGTGATGCTCAGGTTGGACTCGGATCAGGACCAGTCTGGATGAATAATGCAATGTGTGCTGGATCTGAGTCCACACTGAAAAAGTGTGGATCTATCATATGGGGTTTTCAAGGTGTGTGTCAGAGCAAGAGTGCAGGAGTCATCTGCTCAGGTAAACTCAAAACTCCATTCTGTTGAAAGAAAGAAAAGAAAGTAGTGCATGTTTTGTTCTGAAAGGTTAATCCATACTCATGTTATTTTCAGGCATCAGGCTGGTTGGAGGTTCTCGTTGCTCTGGGAGGTTAGAGATACTTCATGATCAGACGTGGATGTCAGTGTGTGATGCTGTCTTTGACCAGCAGGATGCAGAGGCTGTGTGTAGAGAGCTGGACTGTGGGGCTCCTGTACAGGTGCTGGGAGCAGCTGCTTTTGACAAAGGAGACACTCAGATGTGGACACAAGAGATTCAGTGCAGAGGAAATGAGTCTCAGATTCACCACTGTCCAACATCTCTGCCCCACAAATACAACTGTTCACATGATAATGATGTTGGATTGGTGTGTGCAGGTTTGAGCAAATTTCTTTTGCTTCACTGAAATCTTATGTAAAATCTTCTGACTCTTTGTATGATAGATATTTTTCTCTCTCTCTCTTTATGAGATTCTTCTTACTGTCTTGTTTACTCTGTTCATAAGTATTACTTCTCTTGTTTTCTGTATTCAATAAACAGACCGTGTGAATGTGAGGTTGGTTGGTGGTCACAGTCGCTGTGCTGGTAGAGTGGAGATTTTTCATAGAGGTCAGTGGGGAACAGTGTGTGATTTTGGCTGGGATATGCCTGATGCTGAAGTGGTGTGTAGAGAGCTGGACTGTGGAGAACCTGTAGATGCTGTGGGTGGTGCTTATTTTGGACCAGGATCAGGACCGATCTGGACTAATCGTATGATGTGTACTGGATCAGAGACTACACTGAAGAACTGTGGATCAGTCCTGTTGTTTGATTATGACTGCAATCATGATACAGATGCTGGAGTCATCTGCTCAGGTGAGCTGTTCTAAAATTTAACCTGTTACATCACTGTAGATCCACATGCCTTATATTTTAGTTTCAAAGATTTATATTAATTCTTTAACACCAAGTGTTGGCATCACCAAGGTCATAGGTTCAATTCTCAGGGAATGCATGAACTGATAAAATGTTAATCTTGAATGGATCTGTAAGTAGCTTTTTCTGTGTGCATAAATGTGTGCCAAATGCATAAAAGTACAATGTAAATGTAAATCCAAATAATGCAATGATTAGTTCTTCATCAGAAGCTTTTATTGTACAAGCCCAGTATCACAAGTGTTTGCCCTTTTTCCTTTCAAAAACGGCAGTAAGTACTTTACACCTTCAGTGTTTGTCTGTGTTGTCTAAAGCCAAGACTAATGATAGTATTGATAGTTCATGTACATTCACAAAACAAAATATATGTATCAAAGTTTAATAACATTTGTAACAATTTGAATGCACATAAAATAATGATCTGTCAGCATTAATGAATGGTACAATAATGTCAGTAAATGTTATTGCCAAAGTTATTATAAAGTCTTGCCTTTTTTATTTTAGATAAATGTGGTTTATAACTTTATGATAACAATGGTTATGGAACTTTTATTTTCCCTCACTTCTGCAGGAGTCAGACTGGTTGGAGGTTCTCGCTGCTCTGGGAGGTTAGAGATACTTCATGATCAGACGTGGATGTCAGTGTGTGACGCTGTCTTTGACCAGCAGGATGCAGAGGTTGTGTGTAGAGAGCTGGACTGTGGGGCTTCTGTACAGGTGCTGGGAGCAGCTGCTTTTGACAAAGGAGATGCTCAGATGTGGACACAAGAGATTCAGTGCAGAGGAAATGAGTCTCAGATTCGAATGTGTCCAGCATCACAGAAACACAGCTGCTCTCATGATGATCACCAGACGATTCAGTGTGCAGGTAAGATTAATATGAGAGCAATTAGTAGCATAACTAGGATCATATGCGTCCCATTGCACTTATTGTGGCCCTCACCACACCCAAAGCTTCAAAGAATGAACTAAAATTCATACAAATATAACACTGTAATTCTTTTTTTTTTTCAGTATATTTCTATTTTTAGTTTTTCTATTTTTTTTAATCTATTTTATTAGTTATGCCAATTTTAAACACAATGACATCTCTTTAGAATGACTGATTGATTTTAGTCTCTGTCTTTCTCTCTTAGATGTGATGCATGTGAGACTGGTTGGTGGTAGTCCTTGTGCTGGTAGAGTGGAGGTTCTTCATAGAGGTCAGTGGGGAACAGTGTGTGATAATAGCTGGGCTATGCCTGCTGCTGCAGTGGTGTGTAGAGAGCTGGACTGTGGAGAACCTGTAGATGCTCTGGGTCTTGCCCATTTTGGTCAAGGATCAGGACCAATCTGGATGAGTATTTTAACATGTTTAGGAACAGAGTCTACACTGAAGAACTGTGGATCAGCAGGATGGAATAAACCTGTCTGCACTCATAATCGTGATGCTGGTGTAATATGCTCAGGTGAACAAAGTTAAACCTCAAAGCATTCCTCATTTTCTCATAATTTTGTCTTGATTATGTAAGAAAATAAAGATATATATTTTGGGATGTGGTTAGCTGCATAGCTGATTTAAACATGTCTGTTTTATTCTTAGAAATAATTACCACTTAAGAATTAGGCATCTTGAAAATAATGTTAATTTGCCATGATTATTTTACTGCGTTTTCACAATGATTTAAAGAAATATTTAAACCACACCATCCATAGTTAAAGGCATTGGTGACCTCAACTGTCCAGCTTCAAGAAGCATTTTCAGTGAATAACAATTACAATGAGATTACAATAAAATTTTTTGGGAAATTCAATTAAAAAACCCTTTCATTATATATGAAATGTTACAGTAACATTTAATAATGTATATATGTAGAAAATGTAATTGGATGTAAAACTTGCCACATCCAAAACCTGTTAAACCAACCTGCTCACCTTATGCTCACTTTTATGCAATATAAACAGGTCATAAACGCTCCAGACTTGCTGATGGGTCTAATCTTTGCTCTGGGAGGTTAGAGATACTTCATGATCAGACGTGGATGTCAGTGTGTGATACTGTCTTTGACCAGCAGGATGCAGAGGTTGTGTGTAGAGAGCTGGACTGTGGGGCTCCTGTACAGGTGCTGGGAGCAGCTGCTTTTGGCAAAGGAGACACTCAGATGTGGACACAAGAGATTCAGTGCAGAGGAAATGAATCTCATATTTCATTCTGTTCAGTATCATCATCCAACAAACACAACTGCAGCAGTGACAACATTGTGGGACTGATCTGCTCTGGTTAAGTATAAATATTCAGCATCTCTTCATTTGTTTTTGATACTAGGTCATGTCTTAGGTTTGAGTTATAATGTGATCAATCTAATGACAGCTTAGCTTAAGAATGTTTTATGCATTGTTTCTGAACTCTCTTTACTTCACTCAGGTTACACTGATCTCAGACTGATGAATGGCTCAGACACTTGTTCTGGAAGAGTGGAGCTTCAGTTTCTCAAAGAGTGGGGCACAGTGTGTGATGCATGCTGGGATATGAGAGCTGCCAATGTCCTATGTAGACAGCTGAATTGTGGGATAGCTGTGTCTGTTGTGGGATCAGACTGGTTTGGAGAGGGAAGTGGTGAAATCTGGGCTGATGTGTTTGATTGTGACGGGAATGAAACAAAACTCTCGGAATGTTCCATCTCTTCATGGAGTCGAGCTGAATGTTCTCACAGACGAGATGTTGGAGTCATCTGCTCTGGTAAACTTATTTGACTTTGAGAGCATTATGTTACTGAAAAACTTTTTAAATGTATTTTATAAACAATTTTTCATTGTATTCTAACACAATTCAGGTTCCTCTCTGGCTCTTCATGATGGTCTGGTGCGGTTGTCTGGAGAGAGACAGTGTGAGGGGGAGCTGGAAGTTTTCATCCATCAGGTCTGGAGGAGAGTTCTGCTGGACTCCTGGAGTCTCACTGAATCCTCTGTGGTCTGCAGACAGCTGGGCTGTGGCTCTGTGCTGAACTTCTACGGCTCCTCTTCATCCAGTCCTGAACACAGTCATGAGTGTGTGACGGGCTTCCAGTGCTCTGGGAGTGAAGCTCGTCTGGGGAACTGCAGCTCTCCACAAACTCTCAACTGCAGCTCCACACAACAGCTCTACCTCACCTGCCTTGGTGAGAACAACAACATCTGGGCAGATTCTTCAGTTTTTCGTGATCAATAATGTGTTTTTCTTTCTCTGAATATCAGATCGTGGGTCCATCAGGCTGGTGGGTTCTGGGGGAGACTGTGCAGGGAGGCTGGAGGTTTTTCACAGTGGCTCATGGGGGACAGTGTGTGATGACTCGTGGGATATTAAAGATGCCCATGTGGTGTGCAGACAGCTGCAGTGTGGAGTGGCCCTCAGTAACCAGCAGGTACCAGCCTGGTTTGGTCCTGGTTCTGGACCCATATGGCTGGATGAGGTGGAGTGTGAGGGGAATGAGACGTCCCTGTGGAGCTGCTCTTCTCGAGGCTGGGGAAAACATGACTGTAATCACAAGGAGGATGTAGGAGTCATGTGCTCAGGTAATAAGTATAAGGCTTTAAACATTTCAAAATTCAAGTGAACATAATGTTCACATTTTTCAAATTTGTGATTTTTAAAATTTAAATTTTTTTTTATGTAGAGTTTAAAGAGATCAGGTTAACTGAGGGCTGTGAAGGGAATGTGGAGGTTTTCTACAATGGATCCTGGGGTAATGTGTGTTTAAACCAGATGGACAGAGACACAGTGAGTCTGATCTGTCAAGAGATGAACTGTGGAAGATCTGGTTTTTTGTCTGATTCTACATCAAGACTGAAATCAGGTCCTAACTGGCTGGATAAAGTTACATGTCGACCACATGATTCCTCTTTATGGCAGTGTCCATCTTCACTCTGGGGACAGAATAACTGTGGTGACGATGAAGTGGCCAGAATCATCTGCTCAGGTAAAACAGATGATTTTTTTCATCAGTAAACAAAACAAGAGTTATCCTTTATTATTAGTGCTTTGAGAAGATGTGTGGAATACATTTAATAATAATTTAATTGTTGTTACAGAACAGGAGAGTCCATGAGTCTCCTCGAAGCTCTCTGACATGCTCCACATCTCCCCATCAGAGACAGTGTTCAGGTAAGTTAATTTAACAGAAACAACCATGAAAATTATGAATGTTGAATGCAACCCCTGTTGAAAAAAACAGCACATGCTGGCTAGGTATGTTTTGAAGCGTGGCAGCTGGTTTAAGCTGGTCCTTAGTTTGTCATGAGCTTGTTAAAAGCTGGTTATGAGTTGGTCCTGAGCAGGAGCTAGTTGCTTCAAAACATATCAAATATTTTTCGACAGGGACATAAGATAATGGTGTTTTAATATGAGAAACAAGCAGTATTTCATCTTGGAATATACAAAAGATGTGTGTGTTTTAGATCATGTTCCTCTCAGACTGAGTGGAGATAAGGGCCGGTGCTCTGGGAGGCTGGAGGTGTATCATAACGCTGTGTGGGGCTCAGTCTGTGATGATCAGTGGGACATCAGCGATGCTCAGGTGGTCTGCAGGCAGCTGGGTTGTGGGAGCAGCACTGAGGGCTGATGGGAATTCAGTCTTTGGTGCTGGTGAAGGTGTTGTGTGTGGATGAACAGAGTCGAGTGCAGAGGGAATGAGATTCACCTGTGGGACTGTCCTCTCTCCCTGAAAAACCACACTGACTGCTCCCACAAAGAGCACGCTGGACTCATCTGTGCAGGTCACAGCAAAATACTGAGGAATAATATTTATTTTTAGACCATTTTAAAGTGTGTAATATTGGTATATTCAGAACATTCCTAGCTTTGAACATGCTTGTGTCTGTTTTGGCAGATTTTACAGATGTATCAGTGTCCACTACTCCTGCCACAACAACATCAGTTTCTCCTCCAGTTTCTCCTCCAGTGCTCTCGACATCAGTCTCTCCTCCACAAACTCCTCCAGCAGCGTCTCTCTCCGTCCCCCCAGTGCTTGTGATTGTTCTGGGAGTTGTGCTCTTACTGCTCTTAGTGCCACTGCTTATACTGATTCAGCAGAACAGAGTGATGAGGAGAGGTAGGAGAGATCCAGAGACTGTCATATTGTGTCTTATTCAGTGTGTGATCAGTCATGTGTTGTGAACTGACAGCAGGTTTGTCTGTCTACACTCACAGCTCTCTCTAAGAGGAAACACAAGATGAAGACTGAGGCTGTTTATGAGGAGATTCAGCACAGACTCACTAACAGACAGAGTCTCTTCACTCAGAGGGGTGAGTAACTGTCATAGTATTGGATTTGTAGTCAGGATAATCACTTTATACAGAGGGATGAGTGAATAAATCACACTGATTTATTTTTGGGACCTTGAGTGTTATTTGAAATTATAGTATTAGTGTTGAGTGATCCAAAGGATATGGGGGGTTTTGTAGGGTTTTTTATTGTGATTTTTTGTTTTGTGGTTCTGTTTGATGGTTCTACGTGTCCTCTCCGAAGAACAGCATTCTGGGTATGAAGATGCTGATGAGCTTCTTTCAGGTTGGAGGACTTAAATATAGTAATGTCATCCGCTACTAAACCCTATGTACTGTATGTTGTGTAATGCATTTTTAATTAATTAAAAACGTTCTAAAAACATTCATATAGCAAGTTATCTTAGCAGAAATTATATACACCATTCAACAGATAATTTAGGTATGGTTTTTATTTATTTAATCATTCATTCATTTTTATATTTTTTATTAAAGCAAAATCTGCAGAAAGAGCCACACCTGAATATCATAATGATTTCTCCAGCACTAAAGGCCCAACAGGTGAGTGACTTCAGCTGATGGGTTTCACTTCTTTAACGTTTTGTACCTGTGAACAGTAAACCTGTTTCTGTTTATAGACCTTAGTTAAGGTAGATAGCATATTTTATGCGGATGAAAATGAGGATGTGAGGGACAGACTTACAGTATTAACAGTGGCATGCACTGTACAAAGTTTCTAGATCACATCATTTTTAAAAAAGTTTTTGATTACTGAAAGTTTTTTGGAAAGAGTTTTTTTGAACAATTAGTATGTTGATCAACAATAGTACAATTCATTGAACACCCTGTACTTCTATCCCATCTTTCCCTTCTGCCCTGACTAATATCTGTTCTCTCTTTGTTTTTAACTCATTTAGAAGAGCAACAAATCACATCAGAGAACTATGATGATGTAATCACTGTTGGACTGAGACATGCTACAGGTTTAGTTCTTATAACTATTTCTACACTTTTTAACCCAATGTATGTATGTATATTATTTTTAATTTTATATATGCATAGTTTCAATATCTAAAATTTTGTTCATTTGATGGAAACATTTAATTTTTCATTATTTTGTTGTAGACGACTTACCAGAAAACTATGATGATGTCATCATCATACAACAGTTCTCCAATGATAAAACAGGTGTGGGATTCAATTTACACCCTTCTAGATTGGAACAGGGTTTTTTATTTATTTTTCTTCAAATTATTGTGCCAAATAAAGTATGTGGTCCAGTGGTGTCCAAACCTGCTCTTGGAGGGTCAGTGTCCTGCAGAGTTTAGCTCCATCTCGTCCCAACACCCCTGTCTGGAAGTCTCTAGTGACTCTGAAGACCTTGATCAGCTGGTTCAGGTGTGTTTAATTGGGGTCAGAACTAAACTCTCCAGGACTGTGGTCCTCCAGGAGCAGGATTGGTCAGCCCTGATATATGTCTATTTGTTCATGTAATTAATAATAGCCACATTTATATCAGAGGCTGTTCAGGAGGAGTATGATGATGTGAAGAATGTCAGAGAATCTATGAGTGACATGTTTGGTATGTTTTTTTTACAACTTTTAGTTGTCATTTAGTCTTTATAATCACTTTATATGATTAATTTCTGTGGTTATAAAAGCTCATTTAAATTTACTGCTAGTTTTAGTGTTGTAGAGTTTTAGTATGCTTTTTTATGTATGTATTGATATATGAATCGTTCTCTTGTTTTTCAATAACAGACTATGATGATGTGGAGGAGGATCCAGGAAAACAGGCAGGAGGTGTATAACTCAAACCTCATACACTGCCTTAGATCCTTTAAAAGCTTTTAAAGTTTTAGCAGTCTTACTATATATGTTTCAGTTGCAATCTAGGAGTGTTTTGTTACATTCTGTACAGAAATGTACAATTGCAATTTTTGACAGAAAAAAATTGATTTTTGCTTTCATGACCTTTTCAAAAGGTGCTTGACTTTTTCCAGATGCTTTTACAAATCTTTTCTATTGTGTAGCCTTAGAAATATGAGAGAATAAAAACCTGTCATTTTCTGACATCAGTTACTTTGTATAAACATAATTGTGTTGAGTTCAGATGGTTCACCATTCAGCTACCACCCATCATTAATGGATTACAGTATCTTCAGCTTAATAATATCATTATATTAAATATCAAAATATAATTTACTGATGGTTCACTGTTAATATTTTGCTAAAGGACATTAGAATGTTACGGCAGCCGAGAGCTCAACGCGCTGCAACTTCAGAAAACACATGCAGATAGAAAAAGCACCAGAAAATTAAGAAAATATCTTCATCAGTGTGAGAGCACATGTGCTGCAAATACTCCCAACACAACCAAAACAATTAACTCTGCACACAAGTCACAGCACAGACCACAACATAAAAGTAGCACAGACCCCAACATACCCCCAAATATTGGTATTTTTGATTACCGTTTGTTACCACAGCTGTACTAATACCATGGTTATACTATGGTTTGTAGTAAATCCATGTTTAATTTGTGCATGGTTACCATGGTTTAACTATAGTAACCAATTTTTGTTTTTATTTACTTTTTATATAATAAATGTATTAATTAATTAATTTTAAGGCTATGGTTAACTTTTATTTTTTTTTTTTTTTATGTTTTAAATGGTTTAAGTAAGCCACATAATGTTAAAATAACTCTCACCTTTCAGAGCAAACATTGATCAGCATGTCCCAGCCATGTTCGTCACTTTGTGGTTCCCTCAAACATTTCTGATGTCTGTGTCTATTTGCAGCACATTTCTTTATTGTTTGTGTTGTGAGTATTTGCAGCATGTTTGTTTTGTTCAAATTGATGCAAGATGTTTCTTTAGGTTGCATGTGTTTTTTCATTTGCAGCGTGTTGAGTTCTCGCCCACCGTAGAATGTATAATATGTGTTTTTACAAAACAGCAGACATGAGCTCTAATCCTTCCTTTTAAATTAATAATAAAATAATAAAATTAATAATAAAATTAAACTTTTTTTTTTTAACTGATTCATTGATTCTTTATTTAACCAGGATAAAAACTCATTGAGATTAAAATCTCTTACAAGAGTGACCTGGCCAACAAGCAGGAACAAATAACAGAAAAATACAAGTTTACATCAAAAACTCAAATCATTCATTCATTCTTTATTTAACCAAGCAGGAAAAAGCATGTTGTTCACTTTATGTGCTGCAGTGGTGGTTTCTGATTGTCAGAAACACATGACATGAATACTTGCTCACGACGTCACAAAAAGTGAAAACACCGCGCCGCTATATTGCTTTTGCCCTAGTTTTTTTTTAATGATTTCAGTTTCTTTATTGCATTTTTTTAATCATTTTATTTTTATTTTATTAACAATATCAGAAAGAAACAGATAAACATTAGAACTGTCATAGATTGCACCTCTGTGGCTATCTCCGATCACCGAAGGACACCGTCTCCAGAGTATTGAACTACATTTCCCATCAGCCCCGTACCTAGGCCTAATCACCTGCACAGGTGTTTCCACTTCACCCCTCTATATAAACTGCCTCCGGACTCTTGCACATTGCGAAGTCTTTTTCTGTCCCAGCTAACATTTCCGAGCGGTTATTCTACATTGATTGATTCCCTGTTAGCTGACCCTTGACTGTTTACTGATTCTCGATTCTTCGTCTGCCCCCTGCCCCGACCTCCACCTGGTATTGTTTCTGATTCTGGATATCCTTTGACACTCTTGACGCTGTTATCTGATTACTGCCTGTCTGACCATTGTCTAATAAAAATACTGCAAATTGATCCGAACGTCTCTGACTCTGCATCACAAGAACAAAAACATAAACATATGGGGGGATACAATAACAATTAAAATGTAATTAAATAAATATACAATTGTTTTACAGTCATAAATGTTAGAATTTATGAATTTATTTATAATATTTGAAATAAATATACAATTGTTTTACAGATACTTTCTGAGAAGTGATGTGTAAAGCAAAAGTAAATCAGAAGTTAATATTTTACAATTAGGTTTAATGTAAAGGCAACGCGCTTTGTGAATGTGGAATTTTCCCAAAAAAATTAAAAATGTCAAAGTGTTCATTCTGAAATCTGAATAAAGATGTATGCTTTTGTAAAAATGCAACGTTAGTAGTTATGGAATTTGTGCTTATGTATGGTTATGTTGAAGTATAATATCACATATTTATTAATAAAACAGTAGGAAGCATGCTGCAAATGTTTCAAAATATTTCTGTAAACATTAGCAATTCGAAGCTTAATGATTTAAACGTTGCTTAAATTAATCACCTAACAAGTCTGAAACATTTATATCTGTATCAGTACTGCTGTACCCTATACGCAGAGTACGCAGTCTTGAAGAGTACTGAAATAACATGTTGCTCAAAAATCAGGAAAAAAAATAAAACGTGACGCGCCCATACACATCCGCATGCAGACTCATGTACAGCATTTAATGACATGAAGCTTTAGTGAAGTTGGTGTGTGGCAGTATCTCTGTGCTGGCTGTTCTGAGTGATCAGCAATCCATGATGAGAAAAGAAAAACAGTAATTATACCCTGAGATGACGACTTGCAGCTATGTTATTATATAATCCGGTTACTGTTTCTTTTTTTTTTTTTTTGCTTTTTTGTTTTTTATTTACGGGTCTTTAGATAGGAGATGGTTCTACCAAGAGATGGTTCTTTAAAGAAGTTCTTTGTGGAACCAAATGTTCTCTCACGAAAAATGGTCATGGCTTAAAACACCTTTTGAAGCACCTTTAGCTCTTGTAAGAGTGTAACTGCCAAATTAACCATGGTTTTGGTAATAACAATAATTAGACAATAAGGATATGAAGTTATATATGTTATAATATATATATATATGATATATATTATATCACTAGAAATATATATATATATATATATCTGTTCTGCTTATCAAGCCTTCATTTATTTGATCAATAAATGAAAAAAAAATCTGTAATATTTTCTATAGTTTACAATATTAAAAGAATTGTAGGTGATTTATTATCCCTTAAATTCTCATTCCTTGTTCAGATTTTGAGACTGTGTAGGATCTGGTTGGTGGTCACAGTCAATCATTGGTAAGTATGAGGTTCTTCATTAGAGGTCAGTGGGGAACACAGCATCATGGTTTTCTGGGATTTGGTTGATGCTGCAGTACTTTGTAGGATACTTTGATGAATGGAGAAAAGTAGATCGTTTTGGACCAGGAAAAGGAGAAGTCTGGATGGAAAATATAAATATTAGTGGGTAACAGTCTACACTAAAGGACTGTAATTTGGGGTCAAGAGGATGGTGTGTTATTTTTGTAAAATAAAATGATCATTGTGAAGAAGGATGTGGAGTAAGATGCACAAAAAAGCCCTAGTAAAGAAAATATATTAGAATTATGTATTATTAGAATTTTTTTTTTTTTAATAAAATTGTTGTTTAATCTCTAATAATTAAAAATATATTAGACAGCACACTGTTTGTTACATCATATATTTAATCATGTCACGTAATGACAGGTCATCACCCCACACTTGATAGAATGGATGTTACATGTGTTCTGGGAGATTATGCTGAATACTTCAGCTTTGATCACAGGAATAAGTGTGTTTTTAAAAGTATATTCAAATAGCACTATTATTTTAAGTTGTGTATTTCACAAGATTACTGTTTGGACTGTGGGGATCAAATAAATGCTCTTGATGACAGGTGCAGAGCAGCTTCTTTCAAAAACATTAAAAATAGTAAATGTTTCCAAAGATGTGGACTGTACTGTGTAGATATATATATATATATTTGTCGTTATAAACGCAGACCTAAGTTAACAATAGCCTTTAAAATAACTTAAAATGCATATATAAAAAACATAGGACAATATGTTTGGGTAAAATGTTTAACCTTTCATCGATAACACTGTTAAAATAGCCTAATGTAGGCTAATAAAAAAAACAATTTATTTGATAGGCTACATAATATGAGATCTCTGACTATACAAAACAGAGATTAGCAAAGTCCATTACTAAGATTATCTGCTGGACAATCTTTAATCCTTGTTTAATAGGCTATTTGACCAAACATCTTAATCCAAAGTTTACTTCTTTATTTGTTTGGTTTTAATTTAGTAAGACCTGTTTTGCTATAGATGATACAGCCTTATACTGATCTTCAAAAAAAAAACACTCCAGAAGAAAGAAAATAAAAACATGTGGACCTCATACCCCTTAAAAAATAAACCATGGTTTTAGGGAAAAAAAATGCTTAGTTTTCTTCTGGCATGATTTCTGAATGCTTGAGACTATAAAATCAATCAGACAACTTTATTAATAAAGTCATAGCCATACAGTAGGTAACTGAGTTACAATTTTAATTTGTAAATAATACAAATTATTTATTTATTTGCTTTAAAATTTTATTAAAGTGTTTTTTTTTTTTATTTTATTTATTTATTTTATTTATTTCACCAATTTGGCCAGGGGTCTGTGTTTTCATATGTATCATATTAGTAGATATTACAGGTTTAAAACTGTTTTTTTTTTAAACTAATTAATGTTTTAGCTTTTTTTTTAAAGATTATTTAAGATATAATTCTCGGGTCATGTTACTGATGTTTTCATTAAAAAAGTACTGAAAAGTAATACTACTATTACTACTAATAAGTATTATTATTCAATCAGTCAATCATAGAAACAGATTTATATGTGCATTACTTCCATCTCGTGGATGAATTATGTAGTGCAGCTATTAATGGTTCTGAATCTAAATATACAATAAATATATAAGTTTTATCTTAAATCTAATGGCTATTAAAGTTTTTAAATGTCATTATTTATCCAAACCACTTCTAATGTCTCCAATAAGACAAAAATGCTCTGAGATATGAATGCAACCCAACAGAGGCTCTTTCTGAGTCAGTGAGCGCTCCTCTGAGGAGAACAGCATCCTTTGTGTCCTGTACGTAAACCCTTTTAATCAATGTTTCTGATTATTTTTTTATTAATCTGTGGTTCTCTGGAGTCTAAACAAATATGTGGCCAGGTCATGTTATTCTCTATTTCTTTTCGTGCTGATGAAAAAAAAAAAGTTGGTTTGCAAACCTGATAAAATGAAAGCTAATTTAAATTCAGATCATGAAAAAAATAGCACTTTTTAAAAAGTAGGAAGTGGTTTCTGATGGTATACTTTAAGTATGGAATTTCCAAAAAAGTAAAGTGATGATAAAACTTTATATGGCATTTATTGTATATACAGTACCATGGTACACACGGTAAATGTTTTCCAGAGCTGGGTAGTTATGTAACCATATTCCAAAAATCAGGTACTCATAATTAGAGTATATTACATTTTAGAAATGCTCATAATCAGATTACAGTTACTTTTTTATGGATTACATTATTACATATTATTCACACAATGGCAGTTAATCCTTCAAAATTTATTGATTCTCCCTAATTCATATTTTTTTTTTCTCTCTCTCTCTTTTAAAATTTACTCTCTAAAAATCCTACTTTGTGTCATACATTTAGTTTTGGCTATATTCACAATACAGAATGGTCATGTAAATGTCATGTTAATCAGTTTTCAAACCATGCTTCTGAATTTGGGTGAAAAAAGTACCTCTCAAGAAATGAGATCATGTATGACACAAATAATAATGCAAGTTACTAAATACTGGTGATGTCTAGCTCTGAAACACTATACAGTCGTCTTCACTTCCAGAAGGACCTTAACTGCTGAATTGAGAAATCTGACCTGAAAGACTTTGGCTGTGGACAAAACAAATAAAATATTTCTGTTTATAGTGTTCAAGTGTTCAAATAATTTATTTTACATTTTTATGATTTAAATAATTATTAGCTTTTTAATCAACTCACAAACTCACTGCAGTTCTTACATTAAGCCCAGTTTGGGAAACCCTGAATTAATATCATTTTTAATGCATTGTATGTTTGTTGTTGTTTATATATTGTTTGTTTTATTTTTTTTTTATTTTTATTTTTTTTTTATTACGGTACATTTAATGGTCAATTTAAAACAAGTTAGATAAAAAAAAAAAAGTTATCTAAAAATGAGTCAGAATACATTACCTAAAATGAATTACGCTATAACTACAGTTTTCATCATGTAACCTGTAATCAGTAATGGACTACAAGTAATAAACTTGATGATGGACCATTGAATTATTCTATAAAATAATACACACCCGAGATGATGATGCGGCCACAACATGAAAGCTTTTTGCGTTGTTGTGTATTGTTTTTTTTTTAAAGTGCTTTTTTTTTTTTTTTGTGTTTAAAAAAAAAAAACTGACCCCAAAAAACAGAATAATCACATAAAAACATTCTGTATTGATATTCGTTATTGATATGTCAAATCTCAGGTTTTTATATTTTTCCCATTTTTTGTATAAATCTGTTATGCTTTTGTGGGATTTTGTTGGATTGTTTGGCCTTTTAATAGCATATAAAAAAAACTGTTTTGTATGCAAAAGGAGATTACATGATGCGGAAGTCAATGTCTGATTTAACATTTATAACGCAAAAAACACAGTGACAATCAAAAACCATTCCTAAAAATTAAACCCAAATGGAACATCAGTGATGGTACCAGTCTAAGTTCGCTGCAGAAAGTACTGAGTTCAATGAATAAGCTGAAAAAATGCGTGCATTTATTTTGGATTGCGATAACTAACTTTCACAATAGAAAGAAAAGAAAAGAAACAACAATCAAACTAAAATCAACTGTATCAACAAACTATTTATTAATCTTATGCGATCAGGCTGTGTTATAAACCCAATTAAAATAAATTATGCCATATTGCTTGTTCTGCTGGGGCTTATATATTTTAATTATATATTACTTTTAAATCTCACCATTTTACTGTAGGAAGTGTTGAATTAATATGTGGAAATTCAACAACACTGTAAACATGTTTTAAAAAATATATGTATTTTTTTCTCTATACTACACATATGTTAATGAATAGAACAAATATATATATTAGGACTTAATAAATGCTTAACAACAGAATATTAGAATCCTAGTGCAGCTCATGTCCCATCTCCATCAATATAAAACAAGCACAGTTGCCCTGTTGTGGTGACGTCAACAGCAATTTCACATCAATTACATAAGTGCTGCAGTCCATAAATGAATCCAAGGTCATGTTCTTCTACTTTTTGGTATTCTTTTCTTGGAATTATTGCCTGCAGTACTTAAGTTATTCAAAAGACTGCCACACAAGTTTATGAGTCCTCTTCATTGATGAACAAACAAACATTATGGAGCAGCAGTTTGTATTTTTTCACATTTTATTAAACACTGCTCATTAATACAAAATAACTGATGCAGCCAGCTCCATGCCTTACTCTCATTTAGACATGTAAGCTCACAGCTCTCCCTCTGTTGGTGGAAGTATAAGCATTACATGATTTCTTTCTCGGTAACCAGCAGAAGAGTAAGTGTTTTAATTTTAAACCATCACACAAGGTGTGTGGTCAACCCCCCAAGAGCATGATTTGTAACCGAGGGGGGCTTGTTCTGACATTGCTTAGAGCCCCTTAAACGGCAAATCCACATCTGGCCAGACAGGTTTATGTCGGTCAACTACAGAGCTTTTTGTAATTTGCAGCTGTTTTTGAACATGTTTTGAAAATCAGGGACCAGTTTCATATCGGAGACAGAACATGGAGAACGGGAAGGTCTGGTAACACTGCGTTAACGGACTGTTTATTATAAAACTGAATGAAAAATATCAGGAAATATCACTCTCACTGCTACCAGTGTATTTACAAAACATTCTGTATAGAATACATTTATAGCAGAAAGACAAAAAATAAAAATGAATGTGCTGTTGAATATGAACTCTAAATGAAATAAATTATCGATTCGTAGCTGTAATGTAGAACCAAAATAAATGAACATTCCTCTAGAAATTTATATTATTTCCTGTCACAAAGCAGTTAATCCATAAGAAGCTCCCTCAGTGTTGAGACACAAGGACTAGACTCTTGTCCTTGCTGTTAATAAAAAGCGTGTTTTGCTGCCAATCTGCTGGATGAATTACACATTACAGTGTTACATACACAACTACAGATACATATTGTCTTTGATATAGTGCCAAATTGATAATATCTTTGGAATAAACGCAAATGCCTATTTACCAGATCTTCTCTGAATAGGCGTTGTACACAATCATCGTCACAGTTCATTTTTATAATTTGTGTAAACATACTGGAATGTGTCTCTTGTTAGAACATCAGAGCAGTGTTGTTAAAATGCACTTTTATAATCATGTGCAGTTGTCCCCAAACAAATAACTCTAAAATGTTGCAGTTTATTAATTTATTATTTATAGCCAACTATCCAACAATTTGTGTGTGCAATGAGATTTCAGTAAGTGAGCAGTCAGTGATTCAGAGCTTGTATCTGCTGTGTTCAGGTTCAGGCTTTGATGCTGAATGATATCAATCTGCTTTAAAGACAGAATCAAACACACGGTGTGACAAGCAGAAGAAGATGGAGGGATGTCTGACACTCGTTTTACTCTCCTCTATAATCACTATAACCACATACTGGTACTAGGCTAACAAAATGTAGGTAAAGAGGTGAAATGATACATGTTGTAAATGAGCAGTTTTTATCTGTGATGGCCTTTATATCACTTACAGCTGGGACAGAGGCCTATTGTAGTCTAGACGATAGGATTTTGAGGACATAAGACTATTAATATCGACAAGTAATATTTTCTAATTTATCCATGTATGTACAAGACAACCAGTGTAATGACAAAGAATGATTTATCTTTGACACTCAGCTTGTGCTCCAGCTTTAGTTTTCCAGATAAGAATACTATGTTCTATTTGTGTGTAATGTGTTCTCTGTTATTCAAATGAATATATGAGGCTTCAGAAAAAAAGGGGCTTTTTTGCGAATGCAATAAATGCATAAATAAATAATAAATTAATTTTAATTTTAAATTAGCAATTTTTTATCAGGCTCCCATATGTTGTAAGGTTCAAGTAATTTCACTGTAAGTAGCAAATAAATTGTTAATAGTCAGTTATTGACTGCCTATAATTAAAAATGTCCCAATGTTCTTTTCATAAAAGGAGTCTGATAAATCTGAATCTTTTAAAAACAAAAATCTCAGACTGATATTGAGGTTTTTGCAAAAGACTGCAATTAAATCTTCATATGTTCTTTAACTTTGCTATATTCTACAGCTGATTGTAGTCTGTTTCTACTGGCTAAATCTCTTCTCCTTCCACGGGAACAGACTTTCAACACTGTTAGGATGGTCAGTGATAACAGCCTCTGTTGCTGGTCGAGTGGAGGGTGCTTCATGATGGACAGTGAGGAACGGTGTCCGTGTGTGATGAGGATGGATACTGATGCATGCTGGCAGTGGTGTGTAGAGAGCTTGGATGTGGAGAAGCTGTACAAGCTCTGGGTGATGGCTCATTTTGGAAACAGGCATCAGGACCAATCTGGACAGATGATGTGGCCTGTAGCGGATCAGAGTCAACACATGACGGAACTGTAGTTCATGAGGATGGGGTGATAGGTGACTGTGCTCATGAGGGACAGAATGCCTTCAGGTGAGTTGCCGCATACATCACCCTTGTTAAGCATCACCTAATCAGAACTTTCATCCATTCAGACATTATATACTGTATGAAGGTACAATTATTTGATGTTAATTTCCTTTTCATCAACAACCGAAGAGATCATGATTATTATTATTATCTAAAATGCATTTATTCCTTTAAAGATAAACACTGATATGCTGTTGTTTTTGCCTGGACTGCATAATTACAGATTGGGCCCATTCTGTTGGTGTGTAAAATTATTACTAGACACCTTACCGTTCTGAAGATTTATTCTTGTTGTTTGTTTTGTTCTGGATTTGGATTGTTACTTTTTCTTTTTTTTGTTCAGTTCTGAAGATTTAGTCTTGTTGCTGGTTCTCACCTGGATCTGGGAGGTTAGAGATACCTTCCTGATCAGACGGTGGAATGTCAGTGGGTGACCGCTGTATTTGACCAGCAGGATGCAGAGGTTGTTGTGTTAGAGCTGGTGACTGTGGGGCTCCTGTACAGGTGCTGGGAGCAGCTTGCTTTTTGACAAAGGAGACACTCAGATGTGGACACAATAGAATTCAGTGCATAGGAAATTAATCTCAGATTCAACGTTTCCAACTTCAAACAACCATTACAGCGCCCTCTCAAGAAAACAGTGGTGTGAATGATATGTTTCGGCTACACCCGCGACTAACTCTAACAACCACGTTTACATAGTGGTGCTTGCCAAAGGCAGAGCACTTTATTTTGTTTGGTTTTCCCCACAAAAATTTGTCATGTAACTCATACCCGCACTGTTGTACACCCATGGAATGAAAGTGTCCAAATTGTCACGGTGTATGGTTTGTGTATCCCTGGGTGTCCACTTAGAGGTCCCACTTCCCCTTAGCGTCACCCACCTCAAAACATAACATTTCCCTTAGTCTTGTTTGTTTCATTCACTGCTCATTGCACTCATCTGTCCCTCCCTGGTCATTAATCATTGCACTCAGCCCAATGTCCCCGTTAAGTATTGTAATCACCTAGTCTATAAATACCTGGTTTGTTTCTGTCTTTGTTACAGAGTCCTTGTTTAATGTCAACCCTGGTTTTTGTGTTTCCTTGCTTTGTTCGTGTTTTTGTTTGCGGACTGATTACCTGGATTTTGACTGGTGCCTGGCTGGATTATGAGTTTTGGATTATCCCAATAAAACACTGCAAATGGATCTACCTGTCTTTGTGCGTTTCGTGACACAAATCACCCGTATCTGTCTATTGAGAAGAGATGTGCTGTATCTTTTCTAAGCAATAGGACCTATGATGTTCACCACAGCGGACAAAAAAATGGGAAAAAAAAATCACATAGACTTACATTGAGAGAGTGTTTTGTTGAATTTGAATCTCTCTCTCTCTCTCTCTCTCTCTCTCTCTCTCTCTCACACACACACACAGGACCTTAGGAAACCCTTCCTCTCTCTTTCTAACTCTCTCTCTCACTCATTTGAGTTATCCTCTCAAGTAGCCAATGAGCAATGTCCAATAATCTTCATAGCCATACCCTAGCAACCACTTACAGCACCCTAGCAACCACTTCATAGAGTTCCATTTAAACAGATTAAAAGTGATCTTTGGATATTCATAGAAACATGGGGTTTTTGCTCTTTTGACTCATATTAGCAAACAGGACTTCCATCATGCTAGACATGCTAGCAGTGAATAGCTACATGCTAATAGTGATTAGCTAAGTGCTAAATCATGCTAAGAACTCTATAAAACTACCAACCACCTAGCAACATGAGAGTAACCACCCAAAACACCCTAGCAACCACATAGCCACCACCCAGAACACATTAGCAATGCCCTAGCAGCCACCCAGAACTCCCTAGCAACTGCCTAGCAACATACTAGTAACCACCCAGAACACCTTAGCAACTCCCTAGCAACCATTCAGAACACCCTAGCAACAGTGCAGCATTTTACTATTGTCACATTCCATGTGAAGTTGCCGTGTATAAGGGCTAGTTTATTTGATTTGTTTTGTTTGTATAGTTATGGTGCAAAAACCATTAAAAAGAGTTAAAATAGTTTTGAAATGAGTGTCCGTTATTGTAGGAGAAGTGTGCTGTTTTGAATGTTGTGTGTCTTTTGGGGTTTGTGTGTAAAGTTTAGAGAAAATATTAAGGAAATTTTAATAAAAAAAAATGTAAAACTCAAAATAAACTAAAGTATTATTATTCTTTTTTATTTACTCCTGTCCAGCTTTATTTGTCCAGTTTGAAGTATGTATAAATATTTGCAGGGCCGGCCCAAGCCTTTATGAGGCGCTCGGTGTCGTTGGTGTGAGTGTTTATTGTTATTGCTTGATTATTCACACACTATAAATCTAACTCACCCATTATCAGTTTTATTTGCTGTAGCTGTTTTGCTTACATCATACCAATGTGTTCACCTTTCTATGATTTTTAACTGTAACAGTAGCAAACCCACAAGAGTGTTCAGGTTTTAATTTGCACTTTAACTTTTAAAATCTTACAGGACTAAGTGGCATACTTAATGTGCTGTACTGAAAAGTAACTAAATAAACCAGCAGACAATGCATTTACAGAACAGAATATTATTTTAACAACATAAATTATCATACACAGCAGCAAGCCATCTGTACATAAACAACAACAACTCTTAATCTCTTAATATATTTATCTAACTGAGGCATAATGATATTGGAATATAATAGCAAAGACCCCAAAGGTAGGCTAAGATAAATAATGTTAAGCTGTTATCAGTACCAATTTTATGAAACAGAATTGTCTTATTACAAAATTTTATACCAGGAAGGTTTTTTTTTTTTACACAGAAGACAAAAACTTTCATCTAAAACTAGCTTACTAAAATGTTATTTTATATTATGTCGGGGTTGCCAACATTGGTTGCCTGGCTGAAGTGAGATGCATGACTATATTTAAAAAATAAAAAAAAATACACACTACCCTTTACCCACTCTTCGTCTATAGTGTACATTTTTTAAACACTTAAAATATTTTAAAGCCTATAGTATATATATTTTTTAACTCTACAGTTGTGCAGTAAAATTCACTAAGATCAACTTTTTATTAATGAAGATGAAAAATAATTGCCAAAAATGTGTCTCCTAGTGAAAAACAAGACTTTTAAGATGAAAATGATATGAAATGACCACTGGTAACAGTAGATGGCAGCACAGGATCAATCAGCTCAGTTACCATTTCCACTCCCTAATATTTGTCACGTTTTGTTTTTGGATTTATTATAAAATGATTATTATACACTATATACTATTATAGTGTACTAAAGTATAAATAAATAAGTTAATTATTAATGGTATAATAATTAAATAATAATGCATTAAGTATTTTATATTTAACTGTAGGAGCTGCTAAACATATTCAGCCAGGAGACTTGTCGCTGCTATAGGCTTTTTACTCTGAATTTACTCTGCATTAATGCACAGCTGTTTTGATCTCGGCTTGTCAGATAGTTCATTCCGTCCATTGCTACAATATTTATCACTGTCAGAAGTGTCAATCATAGCAGTGACTCGCGGAACAGTTCAGCTGATTCACTCGTGTATTTTTTACACTCGCGTTTGTCATTCCTGAAACAGTATACGTGGACAAACAAAAATTTTCTTAAAATTTAAAATGGAAAAAAAAGATAAACTTTCTGCGGCGCCCCCTAGGCAACTGCCTATGTCGCCTATGCCATGGTCCGGCCCTGCAATATATCACTAAAAATAACTAAAATAAAAATTCAAGCTGACATTTCATGTACTCTTGGAGCAGCCGCTTATAGTTCGCTCTGCATTGGGCCAGCTCTGTACGGAAAGCACATCTCTCCAGCTCTCTCTCCCTCACAGACGCACATAGGCTACAGTTTGCACACACGTTAACATACAATCTGGTCTACTTTCAGGTTTGGCTCTAGTATATAGCATAAATGCAAAAAAGACTAAAAGTGTGTGTCCACATTAGAGTTTTTAGCCAGCTGAAAAAAAAAATCAGGCGCTCTTCTTGAAACGACCAGCTGGTGGCGCTTGAAAACGTTTTGGTGGCGCAGCGTTTTTTCAGCTGATGCTTTAGCTGCTGTTTGAAATATATACACAGGGGGCAAGTCTGCAACGTATTACTCGTATCTCATTTTGAAGAATTTTATTACATATAAAAAAGCAGTAACCAGTAATACTGACTTCTCCATTGTTGTAGGCAGTCGTTGTACAAGTAGGATGGTTGGTCGCTATTTGTTTCACCCGTCCTCTATTTACAGCTCAGTAAATAGTGACAGTGATGAGGACTGCGTTTTACATTTATCAACTCAGCTGCAAAAAAATAAAAACAATTTTGTAATGACCTTGTAATTATTATGGCAGTGCATCAAAATTCTGTGTCTTCAGTTTGCAAAAAAAAACAAAAAAAAAAAAAAAAAAACACACACAGCGTTTTACACACCATTTCCGGGGAGCAGGTGTAGCCTTCATTACTTTAGTACAAACTAACATTTTAAAAATACGAACATTTTCATGAATTTGAAAGTTTACGAATTCAGAACGGATTTACGAAAGATTTACACAAAAACTAGTTCTGCTCGTGTTTCATGAATGAGGCCCATGCTTTTGTAAAATGTTTCATTTTGAAACAATCCTAAATTCTTTGTGTGTTTGTAATTATATTGAACAGAAACAATATTATAGGTGTATTTATTTATTTATTTATTTATTTATTTTTGCTGTAGATGACCAAAACTATGATGACGCCACTCCAAAAGAACAAATCACTGATACTAGCAGGTGTTTTTATAGATTTATTATCCTTCTAAACGTGTATTACAATTGTAGTGCATTACTACTACTACACTGCTACAAGAAAAATCACTTATGTACAGTAAGTGTGGCAACTGGCAAGCATTGTTTATGGACTTTTTTTCTCAGTAGCTTTAAGATTGCATCTAGTCTCATGTAGACTGAACTTTGATTAAACATGCAAAAGTCACATTGTAAAATATTCTGGACAAGAACCACTAACATGTACTGTAGATGGGAAGAGATGGTCTGACTGACATGTAAACCAAACACAGTCAGTTTTGTTTTGTTTAGTGGAGGGTTTATTTGAAAGTTTATTTAGGCTATATGTCATATAATGTACAGTTGCACAATGACTCTCTCTGGTCACAAGGTGAAGAACATGATCACCATTGAATGACAATTATGATATTTGTGGGCCATCTGAAAAAAAAAAGCAATTTTACATTAGTTACAGGAATTATTTTGACAGATGTTAAGGTTTTACTAAATTTCCCTCATAGTCTATTAAGCCTTAAAGGTAAGTCTTTATTTACTCAAATGTCATTTTATGTCGTTTTATAATTTTACAGAGTTGAGTATGATATGATATATTTATAAACTAATTTTGGTGGTTTTCAGTTTGTTATCAGTGCTTTTATGTCATCTCTGCAGGTGTTTGGCTTTGATGCTGTAAATAAACTGGAGAGTTTCCTGTCTCCTGTAAATCAAAAACGTGTGTGAGTCTGTGAATGTGTGTGTGTGTGTGCCTCCCCTCACTGAGGTCTTGATATGTGTGGAGGAGGAGTTCATCAGCACTGACAGTTTTGATACATATGGAGAAAATCAGAAAAGCGTCCTCTGATTTGTCACTGAAGTTGTTTGATGATTTCCTCTGTTGTGTCTAATAAGGTAATAGTGAGTGTGATTGGAGGATGTTGGACCTCTTTCTCTCTCATTAAGAGGATGCCTGTACTTCTGTATCATCAGATCGGAGAAGCTTGTTCTGGGTGTTGAGGTAATCATGCTGAGGATGATGGGAAGATGCCTGATGTTCATTTTACTGTCTGCATTTGTAATACTCATAACAGCTGGTAAGTACACAAATTAAATACAACAACAACAACAGAGAGGGATGAAGAAATGTTTCTTTCTGGAATTGGTCAGAATATTGTGGTATTTTTTTTTTATTTGCTTCAAGAAGTTTGATTACAATGTAGTGTTTCAGATGACAATATTATTATTTATTAATTCACAATATGCCTCTCTTTCTCTCTCTCATTTGTTTAAAATATTAGACCGTGTGAATGTGAGGTTGGTTGGTGGTCACAGTCGCTGTGCTGGTACAGTGGAGGTTCTTCATAGAGGTCGGTGGGGAACAGTGTGTGATGTTGCCTGGGATTTGGCTGATGCTGCAGTGGTGTGTAGAGAGCTGGACTGTGGAGAACCTGTAGATGCTCTGGGTAATGCACACTTTGGACAAGGATCAGGGCCAATCTGGATGGGTTTTGTCAGATGTGTTGGTTCAGAATCCGCACTGAAGGACTGTGTATCAGGAGGATGGGACCGAAGTTCCTGTGATCATGCTAAAGATGCTGGAGTCATCTGCTCAGGTAACATTTGCACACTTGACGCTACACATGAGTTTTGCTGTTCATGTTGTATCTAAATTATGAACAGCCAAAGTACTTAATGCCATAGTTTACAACATTTTAGACTGATGCGCACAGTATGCTCAAAGATAAGAAACATATGGTAAAAAAAAAAAACTTCCATTACCCTCAAGGCAAAATTCTGTTAAATTTTTTTAATGTTTTTTAGTGTGTGGTGGTGACTAATTAATATGTCAATTTTCATTTTTGCATTTCATAATTTCATCTTTAAAACATTATTATCCTATTCCTGTGTGAACACATTTATGCTACATTTGTGCATCATTAACAGTTATGCACATATTCAAGGTATATGCTGGTTGAGATGTAGCTTCTGTCTTGTCTTGAGAAATAGTTACATTTTTACAAAGCAAACTTCAAATTTTAACACTCCTGGTTACATGTGCATACCCATGTTTGGTTAGTTAGTTTAGTAAGCCTACTGTGGGTTTGCTGTCTTTATCAGTTTGTCTAAATATATGTTCACATGTGTAATGTTTAATACAACTACAGTTGAGGTCAAAAGTTTAAATTCCCCTTTGAGAATCTGCAATGTTAATTTTTTTACCAAAATAAGAGGAATCATACAAAATGCATGTTATTGTTTATTTAGTAATGATCTGAATAAGATATTTGACAAAAAAAAAAAAAAAGTCCACAAGAGAAAATATTAGTTGAATTTATAAAAATGGCCCCGTTCAAAAGTTTACCTCCACTTGATTCTTAATACAGTGTTCTTACCTGAATGATCCACAGCTGTGTTTTTTTGTATAGTGATAGTTGTTCATGTGTTCCTTGTTTGTCCTGAACAGTTAAACTGCCTGCCGTTCTTCAGAAAAATCCTTCACGTCCCACAAATTCTTTGGTTTTCCAGTATTTTGTGTATTTGAAGTACAGATTCTGTACTTTTGAATAGAATGGAGGCGTGTACATTTTTCTTATTTTGTCTGAATATCATATTTTTTTCATTTATTTCTGCCCTTCGAAGGCTACAGAAGATAGTAACATGTTTCCCAGAAGAAAATAAGTTAAATTTACCCTGATCTTCAAATTCAAAAAGTTTTCACACCCCACTCTTAATGCATGTTTTTTTTCTTCTGAAGCATCAGTGAGTGTTTGAATCTTCTGTAATAGTTGCATACGAGTCACTCAGTTGTCCTCAGTTTGAAAAGATGGATCTCAAAATCATACAGTCATTTTTGGAAAGGGTTCAAATACACAAAAATGCTGGAAAACCAAATAACTAATTTAATATAACCGAAAACAATCATTACATAAACCCATTATATAAAATGTCATATTTAGCTACCTGATAGATGAATCCTTAAAGCTACAAAAGGTATTGATTTTTTTTTTTGTTGTTGTTTATTTTATTTTTTTTGATTAACAGACATCATAGCAGCTCGGTTAATAGGTTATAGAGTGGGGGAACTATGACGTCACTTTTGTAGGCCGATCAGCTGTTAGCATCACACTGGTTCCCTCAACAAAAAGCAATAGTATTTTTCCATAGGCTTTTGAATTATCGCAAAAAAATAAGCGCTTTGTGTTGTGTTATAGCTTATTTAGTGTTGCTTGTTTTTTTTGTCAATATAGTTTTTTTTCTACATACATAAGCCTAAATAAAAACGCCAGAACTTAAAAACTAAACTTAGGCTATAAACGAACTACAGAACCATGGTCGCTCACTTTCAATGTCAACACTATGCTTCCAGCAACTTTTTCAAACTTATTTTAACATGTTCAGTGAAAAGGATTTACTATGTATATGAATTTTAATCCATGCATGAACCTTTTCATATAAACTGCAATAAATACAAAACAAGAGACAAACTAAAGCTGAAATGAGAAATACGTTAGTAATAAATAGTATAGTGAATAAATGAAATAATCATAACTAAAGGACATAAAGCACGTATTTCTGTACATTTCAAAAAAAGGCGCATTAAAAGTCAATAAATCCTTGATTAATATGAATATTTTGATTAAAAACATGTCTCAGTGTGTAGAGTGAGCGAGTTTTTGGATATGGTAAAATTAAACTTATTTTTGTGAATAAAGTACCACATTTAATCTATCATTTTCTTAGGGTGGGTACACAAAATGTTATTTTATCCTTATCCTTCTAGAAAATCCTTCTAACAACTTCACGTGGCCGTGAACATTTGATTTTAATGTGGCTTTAAGCATTCATTAAAGTTTCAATTTCACCATGACTTTTCATCACACTCTTGAGGTATTCAGCCAATCACAACGCACAGGATAGCTGGCCAATCACGGCACACCTCGCTTTTTCAGAACGATGAGCTTTGTAAAAATCAACGTGTTTCAAAAGGTGGGGGATAGAGGAGCCACAATAATGTACATTATGTGGAAAATAATGTGTTTTTTGAAACCTTAAATTATTAACAAGAGTTATTAACACATTGCATTACTCCAAATACATAAAATAATGTTCTTTTTAGCAACGTCATATGACCGCTTTAAAAAAATCATAAATTGGATGTAACTGGTGTGCTTCATGTCGTAGAATTAAACGTGAAAGTATCTTGAGCTTGTGTGAACCACGGACCTTATTTTAGGGGATTTAATTAAACTCCCATTCAAAAAACCTTTGGAACTATGGACTATGGAACCAGAAGTGCTAAAATGCTTACTCGCTTTCGGGTTTTTGCCTGCAACGTGACATCATAGTTCCGCCACTCTATTTTGGCTGCTTTAAAGAGGTCATATGATGAGATTTCAGTTTTTCCTTTTCTCTTTGGAGTGTTACAAGTTCTTGGTGCATAAAGAAGATCTGTAAAGTTGCAAAGACTAAAGTTTCAAATCCAAAGAGATATTCTTTATAAAAGTTAAGAGTCAACCACACCCCCCTGAAACGGCTCATTCTAACACGCCCCCACATCTCTACGTCACTGTGTGGGAAGATTTGCATAACACTGCCCAAATGTTCACACAAAGAAAGAAGGCGTAACTTTTATTCTCTCTGTTGCCGCAGCTGCCATGTCGTGGAGTCGCTGTGTGTTTCGTTGTGAAAGCGAAACTACTTTGTTTGGCCTTCCAAAAGAGGACAGGACTAGAAATCAGTGGTTAAGTTGTATTACAACACTGTTCCAGAACAGTCCAACCCAAATATTCAGATGTGTGCTGCGCATTTTATGGAGGATGAGGACTGTTTCCTGAACCAGCAGCCTGCAATGCGTCTGTGACACAACAGCTGTTTCTATAAAGTTGGGCAGTTCAAACTTTGCAAGGACAGTCTGGCACTTCTGACTCACAGCCTGTAAGTAAGTTTTTTTTATATTTAAATAAATTGGCAATGATGATTCAAACGCGAGTTTTGAGCAGTAAAGTAGGCTTGTTGTTTGTTGTTTGTTGTTTCTCAGATCACAAATGCAGACATGGTTTTATGTTCACGCAGCGTGATACGTAACGCATAAAAAGACAGTATAAGTCATTATAATCAGTAATTGTGTCCCCTCTAGATGCAACAAATGCCTCGTTTGTAATGGGTTTTATTGTTTTTGTCTCGTCTAGTGATGTCTGGATCGCGAACGAATCTTTCTATTTAATCGGATCTTCTTAGTGAACTAAGAACAGTTCACCAAGTCGATCTGAATCGTTTGTAACGGTTCGCGTCTCCAGTACACACTAATCCACAAATTACTTAAATTATTCGGGTTTATAAACGTGCCTTATGCTCCCTCTGACGCAAAATAAACCAATATCCCGAGTTATTCAGTTACTCCTAACAGTACATTGACTGAACTGCTAAAAGAGACCGATGATGGGATGTGCACGAGCAGAGCAGCTGGTCTCGTGCTGCTGGCCTGGGAGACGGCATAGTATGTTAAGGGGCGTAACATTTCCATCACACGCTTGAGGCATTCGGCCAATCACAATGCACTGAATAGCTGGCCAATCAGAGCACACCTCGCTTTTTCAGAACGATGAGCTTTGTAAAAATCTAAAAATCCAGAAAGGCGGGGAATAGAGGAGAAACTATAATGTACATTATATGAAAAATAATGTGTTTTTTAACCTTAAACCACATAAACACATTGCATTACATCAAATACACAAAATAATGTTCTTTTTAGCAGCATCATATTACCCCTTTAAGAGCTGCTGCTGCTGAACATGACATGGATCTGACACACATCGTATTTTCTCACAACTCTTTACTTATTCTGACCCACTTCAAGTCTTAAAGTCTCTACTAATAATGAGCTGATGAGTTGAATCGGGTGTGTTTGATAAGGGAGACAATGCTGGGCTGCTCCAGGACATCAAAAACCACTACATTTCAGAGACATCTTCTTAAAGAGCAGGTCATATGGTATTTTAAAGTGTCATAATATTGTGTTGGAGTCCCCTACAACAGGTTTAAATGCATCTAAGTTCAGAAAAAAATTGTAATTTTTTTCAAAATATACATTTAATATTAAGTGTCATTTGCCAATGATTTGAAACGATTTGTTCCAAGCAAGTTCAGAGCAAACCCCTCCCTTCCATAAGCCTACTCTGCTCTGATTGGTCAGCTGGCCAAGCCTGTTGTGATTGGCACAGAGAGGAGTCCTTGAGCCAGTTAGCCAGCACTACCATTGACAAAGCACCTTTACATAAAACAGTTATATAGTGCTCCAATCCGTTCTTATAATAATGACATAAAATACAAAAACACTTATGCAAGCGAATCGTGCCCACAGCTGTTTAGCTGCTAAACTGTGAACACTTGGTGGATACGTTAGCCGAGTGCTTACATGACTAACTGATGAAACAATACAGTTTGCAAACCAAAATATGTCTACTGTAATGTTTGAAGAACGACAGACAAAAGGCGCTCTGTCTTAACTTTTAATCAGAATGCAGAACAGTTGTATCACAGGAGCACCAGCCTAACTCGCTCAACTCTCCCGCATTAACCCTATAACTGCCGGTGCAGCACAATAAACAGCAATTTAACAATGATTATAAAGTTTCTGTGCTACACAACATTCTTTAATTATTAAACAAAGTAATTAGAACAACGTCAGTATATAATAATCGACACATTCTTAGGAAATAGTAGGTTCAAACCGAATTATCAGAACTACTTCAGTAAGGCAGTAATATTGTGCTTTACCCGGAAATCTAAAGCTGCATTATACATCACATATTAGCACAAAAACTTTTTTTGAGCACTCAATTGAAAATGTACACAGTGTATTTTTAGTACTTACAGGTTGTGGTTCGGAGAGCTTGTTAGTCAAAATTAAGAAGATTAGAAGCCACGAAACTAAAAGCCAAGATTAGAGAATCAGTCCTTGGAAAAATGACATGCACACAACAAAAGGTTTCAATTTGTATTTTTGTGATATCCTTGAACACAGCGTTGTCTTAAACATGATAAACACACTAACTAGCAGAAGTGTTTGTGGGCAGGTCAGACTCTGTTGGTATTTCTTTGGCAGGCGGGGATTATGCAAATGTGTTACCCAGTGATGTATATCGGTAACAGGTAAAAGATTTGAAAATATGATGACTCGTTAAGGCGATTCAGAACCCACTCTCTCTTTTGAGAGATAATATCTTTATTGATCATGCACTTTTTTGATTAACAACTTTGCAGGTTGTTTTCATTTAAGGATAGCTACATTATAAACTGAAAAAGAGATATTTTTAAAAAACCCATATGACCTGCTCTTTAAATCTGACTCATATATCAAACACTTGCCTTCACAGTTTAAGGCAGTTTAAATTGCCTTTTTGATAACTTTATGAATTAACTGATGACATAACTACGACATTGCATGCTCATAGACATAGTTTCATTTGTGCTTTAGTATAATACAGCTGACAGAACAGGAAGATTAGTTTTTACTGGCATCTGGCCTGACAACATCTCATCTTCACTGTTTCGCTGAGGTTAAGTTGGAGTGTGCGCCTGAACAGTGTTGCCAACTTATTTTCAGGTGAAGTTGCTAAAGGAAGGTTGATTTGTTGCTTAAAGTTGCTAAATGACGTTGTGATGTCATTGCATGATGACATCATTATGTAACTACAATCCAAAATTGTGTCACTACATCAAGTCTCAGCAAAAAATATATTTTATGTATGTTCATTTAGATTTGTTTGTAAAATACAATAGCGTAATATACTTTTAAAATATAACTGTATTTTTAAATACAACATTGAATTATTGAACACTTTTAAGTTTTTGAACAATTACAATTAAGTTTTTTTTATTAGCTAGTAAACTAGTAAAACTACACATTCTTTACAATTATAGTTTTAAGCAGTGTATTACCAGTTCCCTTTCAGTCGGTCACGTTCTACGTTACGTCAAAGAGACTGACGAATGGGGTCTCGCCCGAGAGCCCAATCACCTTTGAGTGGTAACAAAACGAGCCAATGGTACACAGTGTACCTTGGTCTGTGGGATTTGCATCGCAAGCCCAGTCCCGCTGTGTGGGTATATAAGGAGCAGCGCAAGCAACTCGCATTCAAGCTTTCGCTTTGGAGCTGAGCATATCGCTTGCTGCTTTCACCAGAGTGTTTACAAGCGAGTCAGCTGGTGTTGGTGTGACGGCGCGATTCAGCGGTTCGTCTGAGCTTCCTGCATTCAGCTCCCGCGTTCCCCTGAGTGCTTCAGCACCACTTAAAGAGCTTTTTCCTATTTCTAAAAGAGTAAACGGATTGAGTTTGCATCTTTTTAAAGATGTCATTCCGCCCGTGTGTTTCTGGGTGCGGTCGATATATGGCTCCTTGTGACTGCGTTTGTGGATGACTCATGTTCTCATTGCGGGGACATGACCATCTCGGCGTTAAGATCGAGACTCGATTACCTTAAGAGGTATAGAGTCCCCTCTGCCACACCCAGTTCTAGCTCCTCTTCTCGTTAGAGGGCTACTTCGGCTGGTGGCCAGGGTGATCTGAGGGTTACCGTGTGGGCTTCCCCGACGAGCCAGCCTCCTCGGGCCACACCCCCCCTCACAAACGCCGCAGCCGGTTGAGTTTCCGGATGAGTTTGCTAGACCCTCTCAAGCTCCTGACATCTCATTCGGGGCTCAGGAGGAAGACCTAATGTCAATTGCTGCATCACAAGGCAGGCTTGAGTCCTCTGGAGATGAGGATTCGGCTGCGTTGCCTCCCTCGGGAGTGCCAGCGTTGCCCGAGTCTGATCCCAAGGTGACGGCCGTGCTTTCCCAGGCGGCTGAGAGCATCGGGCTTGAGTGGAATCCTCCACCCTGTCCCGAGCGCTCGAGGCTGGATGATTGGTTCCTGGGGGCTGCTCGTGCTGATCGCCAGCACCCCCCGCTGGTTCATTTCTTCCCAGAAGTGCACCAGGAAGTGACCAGTTCATGGAAGGCACCTTTAACTGCCCGAAACGGTTCTGGTGCTTCCTCTGCCTTTACTGCCCTTAATGGCGCAGCGGCCAAGGGGTATGCTGGGATTCCCCCAGGTGGAGCGCTCTGTTGTGATGCAACTATGTCCTCAGAGCACTTCCGCATGGTGTGGCGGTCCCAAGCTTCCCTCCAAGGCCTGTAAGTTCTCATCCACGCTTGTGGTCAAGGCTTACAGAGCTGCGGGGCAGGCCGCTTCTGCCCTGCACGCCATGGCCACCCTTCAGGTCTACCAAGCCAAGGTGCTCAAAGAGCTGCACGGGGGCAGTGCTGACCCAGGGGTTTTGCAGGAGGCGTGCACTGCTACCGACCTTGCTCTCTGGGTGACGAAGGTTACTGCGTGCTCCTTGGGTCAGGTGATGTCCACCTTGGTGGTCCAGGAGCGCCACCTATGGCTAAACCTGGCAGACATGAGGGAGTCTGATCGGACTCAGCTCCTCAACTCCCCGGTCTCCCAGGCTGGATTCTTTGGTGACGCGGTGGAGAATTTTGCCCAGCAGTTCTCTGCCGCCCAGAAGCAGTCTGAGGCCATCAAACACATCCTGCCCCGGCGGCCCGCTGCTGTCTCCACACTGCTGCTGGTGCAGCCACCTCAGGCTGCTCGTCATCGAGGGTGCCCCCCTGTGGTCTCCTCCACTCCCGTTCGGCCACAGCAGCAGCCTTCACTCCGGCCGCAGCAAGGAGATGGACGCAGAAGGGCAGCGCAACCTGTCTCTTCCCCTAAACCTGCCAAGCGTCAGGCCAAGCGGCGTTCCTGAGATGGGCGACCCGGAGTTGGGGATGTCAGCTCATCAGGAGATGGTAGCAGGACCACTCCTTCCCCCGGAGGAGGGCTGGGAGAGAAATCTTTGTTCTCGTTTTCTTTTTGTTCCGCCACTAGCCCCTCTGTGTTTCCTCTACCTCCGGGTTCCAAGAGGCCGCGGACGACAGTTGGCGACGTGCTTCCTCGCCGCTCTCGTTCCCCTCTCCCCTTGCCAGTTTCCATGCAGAGCTGGCTCGAGAATGCATTGCCTTCTCATGCCCTCTTTGCCACTCTGAATCAGATGAGATGCGGGGTGTTTTTGTTTCAATTCGCTGCCCCACTGTGGGTACGCCTGTAGTTCCCTTGACCCCGCTGGATCCGTTTCTGGGAGCCTGGCTAGAGCTCCCCAGGTTGTCCTGCTGGCTCATCCGAATGATCAGGCTCGGCTACGTGATTCAGTTCGCCCGGCGTCCCCAAAGTTTCGGGGTGTTCGCGCAACAATGGTGGGCAAGGATGCTCCTGTCATGCCTGCGGAGGTCGCAACCCTGCTGGCAAAGGGCACGATAGAGCCGGTCCCCCCAGCCGACATGAAGTCCGGCTTTTACAGCTCCTACTTCATAGTACCCAAGAAAACAGGTGGGTTACGGCCGATCCTGGACTTGCGTGCCTTGAACCGAGCTCTTAACAGACTTCTGTTCAAGATGCTAATGCCCAAGCGCATTTTCGAATGCATTCGTCCATTGGATTGGTTTGCAGCAATCGACCTGAAGGACGCGTACTTTCATGTCTCCATTCTTCCTTGACACAGACCGTTTCTTCAATTTGCTTTCGAGGGGCAGGCATATCAGTACAAGGTTCTCCCATTCGGGTTGGCCCTGTCTCCCCGTGTCTTTACCAAAGTCGCAGAGGGAGCCCTGGCTCCTCTCAGGGAACAAGATGTCCGTATCCTCAACTACCTCAACGACTGGCTGATTTAGCTCACTCTCGAGCAAGGTTGTGCAAGCGCAGGGATCTGGTGCTCAGACACCTCGTCCGTCTGGGTCTTCAGGTCAACTGGGAAAAGAGCAAACTCTCCCCTGTGCAGAGGATCTCTTTTCTCAGTATGGAAATAGGCTCGGTCGCCATGTTCGCGCAGCTTACGAACGAGTGCGCGCAGTCACTGCTGAATTGCCTGAGTCAATTCGAGGGCAAGAGAGCGGTTCCACTGAAACTGTTTCAGAGGCTCCTGGGGCATATGGCATCCGCAGTGGCAGTAATACCACTCGGGTTGCTCCATATGAGACCGCTTCAGCACTGGCTTCACAACCGAGTCCCGAGATGGGCATGGCAACAGGGCACGCTCCGAGTGACCGTCACTCCAGCCTGCCTCCGAACCTTTACCCTGTGGTTGGACCTCTCCTTTCTACGTGCTGGCGTTCCCCTAGAACCAGTGTCCAGGCATGTTGTGGTGTCAACAGATGCCTCTGCCATGGGCTGGGGTGCCATGTGCAACGGGCATGCTGTGTCAGGTTCCTGGACAGCACACCGCGACTTCAGTGGCCATCAATTGCCTCAAGTTGCTAGCAGTACAGCTTGCTCTGCACCACTTCAGGGCCCTGCTGAAGGATAAGCACGTTCTGGTCCGTACGGACAACACTGCGACCGTAGCGTACATCAACCGTCAGGGCGGTCTTCGCTCCCGCCGCATGTCGCAACTCGCTCGCCATCTCCTCTTGAGGAGTCAGAAGCATCAGGTCACTTCGTGCCATTCACATTCTGGGCAGGCTCAATCGTGCAGCCGACGAGCTTTCACGTCAGCAGTCTCGCCCCGGGGAATGGAGACTCCACCCCCAGTCAGTTCAGCTGATTTGGGAATGCTTCGGAGACACTCAGGTAGACCTGTTTGCCTCTCCAGAAAATTCCCACTGCCAGTTGTTTTACTCCATGACCGAGGGCACCCTTTGCACGGACGCTCTGGCGCACAGCTGGCCGCTGGGCCTGCGCAAGTATGTGTTTCCCTCAGTGAGTCTTCTTGCACAGACGTTGTGCAAGATCAGGGAGGACGAGGAGCAGGTCCTCATGGTTGCGCCTTTTTGGCCCGGCCGGACTTGGTTCCCCGAACGTGTACTCCTCACGACAGCCCCTCCCTGGCCAATTCCTCTGAGGAAAGACCTTCTTTCTCAGAGACGGGGCATCCTCTGGCACCCGCGTCCGGATCTTTGGAATCTACATGTGTGGGTTCTGGACGAGTCACAGAAGGTTTAGGTACCTTGCCACCTCAGGTGGTAGCTACCATCACCTTGGCTAGTGCCTTGTCTACCAGACGGTAGACGGTAGGCTTTGAAGTGGAAACACTTCATCACCTGGTGTTCTTCATGTCGTGAAGACCCCTGGAGGTGCCCGATCAAGTCAGTGCTTTCCTTTCTTCAGGAAGGGTTGGAACGAAGGCTGTCTCCTTCCACCCTGAAGGTCTATGTGGCCGCCATTTCGGCTCAACATGACCCTGTTGATGGTAAGTCTCTTGGGAAGCATGATCTGGTCATCAGGTTCTTGAGAGGGGGCAGCAGGCTCAATCCGCCTCGCTCTCATCAAGTACCCTCTTGGGACCTCGCAGTTGTTCTATCAGCACTGCAGAGGGCTCACTTCGAACCCTTGCTCTCAGTAGAGCTAAAGTTTTTATCATTGAAGACTGCGCTCCTGACGGCTTTGGCTTCGGTTAAGAGGGTCGGGGACCTGCAGGCATTTTCAGTTGACGAAGCGTGCCTGGAATTCGGGCCGGCAAACTCTCACGTTATCTTGAGACCCCGACCTGGATACGTGCCCAAAGTTCCCGCCACTCCTTTTAGAGATAAGGTGGTGAACTTGCAAGCGCTGATCGGCCGGGTCACTGGGACTTGAATGCGAGTTGCTTGCACTGCTCCTTATATACCCACACAGCGGGGCGGAGCTCTCGATACAAATCCCCCAGACCAAGGAACATTGTGTACCATTGGCTCGTTTTGTTACCACTCGAAGGTGATTGGGCGAGACCCCATTCGTCAGTCTCTTTCTGACGTAACGTCTCAGTTCCCTCCTTCAGGGAATGAGGGTTACATACGTAACCTAGACGTTAGTTAGAATGCTACACTCTAAGAAAAGTCTCTAAAAATAGGACACAATCTACTATGTTAATATTAAGGATTTTTACAGGGTTTTTTTTAACCTGCATTTTAAATTACTCACTGTATTTTGTGTGGTCAGGTTACAGGGTTACAATGGATAATGAATAATGTGTAAAAGATAATGTCCTGGAAAATTACTAGTACCTTTTCCATTTTTCTAGATATTTTTCTTACTGTGTACTAATAGATCAACAGTTGCATGTACAAGCTACTAACAAGGTGTATCATAAATGAATAATTATTATTATTAAATTGAACAATTGCAAACAGCAGCTAACTTAATTCATGTGATGTATGTACTACTAGGCATCCTTGGTTTCCTCTTGTGTAATTTAGATGGAAAATGTGTGCCTTTTTATAGTTTGAGTCACTTATCAAAAGTTGCTAAAAGTTGCCAGATAAATTTAAAAAATAGCTAAATTTGTTGCTAGGTGATTTTGGAAGAAAAAGTTGCTAGGATTGTGTGAGAAGTTGCTAAATTTAGCAAAAAAATTGCTAAGTTGGCAACACTGCACCTGAAAAGTCTCCTGTTTCATGTTGTTGTAAAGATGTTCTGCATCTAAATAAACACAATTCAAGAAAAAAGACAGAAGCAGCAGTTGTGAGTGAGGTGGCTTTGCCCCTGTGTTAACTGCATTAAATATTTTAAACAGAGTTAAACTGGAAAAATTAATTGCATGCGTTAACACTAATTTTGACAGCACTGGTTGTTGTATTACAATATTTTTAAGAGCATTAGTGAAATCTGCTACATTTGGTTCTGTACTGTGTAGAGTATCAGACCCGAACCAGACAAATTAAAGATTTTATTGTGAGCATGGTTGAAACATGAGGAGCCGAATTCCACAGAAAGGCAACGGGATGTTGTAAATCAACTCCTAGCAACAAAGTCTGAAGCAAGATAACCAACCAACTCTTTCAGAGATCAGCTTTCAACATTAACACCATTAGAACAATTATTGACAATTTCAATTCAGAGAAAAGATTGTCAAATTTGGGGAGAGGGATCAAGATTGCTGGTCAAAGAGATGCACAGCCTGACCATCACATGTAAACTCATGAGAGTAAACAAGATCGTTGGATTGACTTCTCCCACCTAGCAGAACCAGACTGAAATTCCTAAGGGGACCTTTTAACCTCTGGTTTCCACAGAACATCCTTATGTCAAAGAAAAGCAGAGAAACTGTCTTGTACAGATGAACACAAAAAGACTTCTAAAGGAATATCAGTCCATTGCTTAACTCCCTATCATTTATGAAACCCACACATTTGACTATCATGTTTCTAATCACTTATTGTGTATGTCTTTTTAATAACTGTTGAATAGCTTAAGTATTCATATTCATGTTTAGTATGTGTGTGTTTGAATCTTCTTGCTTGAAACGTTTCTGACCATCAGTTATTTGTCAAATGTATCATATTCTTATCATAGGAATCATGTCCAAAATTATACTCTGCAAGAGCGGGAAAATTCGGACCACGTGATTGATAAGATAACATATGATTTATGAATGGGTAGGACAAACATCGCAACACCCAGAGCAAAGACAATATCTAATTGGTCAAGACAACATTTGAGGTGTGACCAAAAGGCCAGTTTAAATACTCAGGAAACCATCAAATTTTGCTTTTAGCTTTTGCTTGTAGTTTTTGCTTTTAGCCATGCTTTTTGTCATTACGTTTAGCATTCTTCAAGCGCGGTTCCAGCCTGCTTCGGCCTGCACGCCTGCTGCTACTTAGCCACGATGCGAAGAAACACCACCTAGTCTCGTCAAACTTTACTTCTATTCTTTTACTTTAGTTTCTTTCCTTTTCCGTTGAGAGTTTTGTGTTCTGAGTTAAGTTTTGTAACGCCGTGTCTCCGAGTCTGACCTCGAGTGCCCGTTCAACTTAAACCAGCCCACAACTCCGCATCGCCAGCCAACGCCCAACCACGGGCTTCCCAAGACGTCACTTCAACGACTTCTGAACTTCCAGCCAATCAGCAACCTCGGGAAACCCCCTTTTCAGCGACAACAAAGGGAACCCCAGTTACACAGGCAACGCAAGTAACATACCTCCAGACTCCGATCTGTACTGGTGCATCTAATATAATTTTAACCTCATTGAGGAACTCAATGCGAGGGTTAATTAAGTGACTGATGGTTGTTCATGTCTATGCAATTTCACGTATTGCTGTAAACTTGGGATTCCACATTTTCATTCTCTTAAACCCATTCTTTCTTAACTTTCTATCCTCTTGCAACTTGTGTGAATGTGAGTGCGTGTGCTTATGTGTTAGATTAGTTTATATGTCGTAGATTTATCTAATAAAGCCTTATTCATATTGAAAAGAGAAGTATCTTGTGTTTTGTGCTTACAAGTTAATGTCTTAAACTGGCGATCTTGTTACTGTGCTAATTAATAGTGTTTTCACTATACTTTGGATATTAATATCCAGCGCAGATTTGATGTTAAACGGCTCGTTCAGTGAATCGCTGGCCGTTTCAGTGATCAGCCGTGAAACAGTGATTCTGTTCAAATTCCCTTTAAAATCTTAAATGATTCCCTTTGAACTAAATTGACCTGTTCCCTTACAACTGTTTATTCTAGCATGTTTATTGCAGCTCTCCCTGCTCATTTATGACAGGCTGCATGGATGGGCAGGGAGTTTATACCAGAACAGAACCATGCCTCAAACCCAAACTGTATGCTAATTGTCATTTTGACAATAGTGGTCCTGACAGAACTATAATTATTTATGTTATTTCAGAAGTCAGGCTGGTTGGAGGTTCTCACTGCTCTGGGAGGTTAGAGATACTTCATGATCAGACATGGATGTCAGTGTGTGACGCTGTCTTTGACCAGCAGGATGCAGAGGTTGTGTGTAGAGAGCTGGACTGTGGGGCTCCTGTACATGTTCTGGGAGCAGCTTCTTTTGACAAAGGAGACGCTCAGATGTGGACCCAAGAGATTCAATGCAGAGGAAATGAGTCTCAGATTCACCTCTGTCCAACATCACTATCACATGAATACAACTGTTCTCATGACAGTAATGTTGGACTGGTGTGTGCAGGTATGTGTTGACTGTTTCAACACAAAGATTTATTTAATTTTGATAGATCTCTTCTCATTTTTTCTACTTAATGTGTACAGAAATAATAAATGTGCGGTTGGTTAATGGAAACAGTCCCTGCAGTGGGACAGTGGAGGTTCTTCATAGAGGTCAGTGGGGAACAGTGTGTGATGATGGTTGGGATTTGGCTGCTGCTGTAGTGGTGTGTAGAGAGCTGGACTGTGGAGAACCTGTAGATGCTCTGAGTGATGCTCAGGTTGGACTCGGATCAGGACCAAACTGGATGAATAATGCAATGTGTGCTGGATCTGAGTCCACACTGAAAAAGTGTGGATCTGTCATATGGGGTTTTCAAGGTGTGTGTCAGAGCAAGAGTGCAGGAGTCGTCTGCTCAGGTAAACTCAAAACTTTATTTTGTTGAAAGAAAGAAAAGAAAGTAGTGCATGTTTTGTTCTGAAAGGTTAATTCATACTCATGTTATTTTCAGGCATCAGGCTGGTTGGTGGTTCTCGCTGCTCTGGGAGGTTAGAGATACTTCATAATCAGATGTGGATGTCAGTGTGTGACGCTGTCTTTGACCAGCAGGATGCAGAGGTTGTGTGTAGAGAGCTGGACTGTGGGGCTCCTGTACAGGTGCTGGGAGCAGCTGCTTTTGGCAAAGGAGACGCTCAGATGTGGACACAAGAGATTCAGTGCAGAGGAAATGAATCTCAGATTCACCTCTGTCCAACATCTCTGCCACACAAATACAACTGTTCACATGATAATGATGTTGGATTGGTGTGTGCAGGTTTGAGCAGATTTCTTTTACTTCAGTGAAATCTTATGTCAAATCTTCTGACTCTTGTATATGATTTTTTTTCTCTCTCTCTCTATGAGATTCTTCTTACTGTCTTGTTTGCTCTGTTCATAAGTATTACTTCTCTTGTTTTCTGTATTCAATAAACAGACCGTGTGAATGTGAGGTTGGTTGGTGGTCACAGTCGCTGTGCTGGTAGAGTGGAGGTTCTTCATAGAGGTCAGTGGGGAACAGTGTGTGATTTTGGCTGGGATATGCCTGATGCTGCAGTGGTGTGTAGAGAGCTGGACTGTGGAGAACCTGTAGATGCTGTGGGCGATGCTTATTTTGGACGAGGATCAGGACTAATCTGGACTAATCGTATGATGTGTACTGGATCAGAGACTACACTGAAGAACTGTGGATCAGTTCAGTTTTATGAATATGACTGTAATCATGATACAGATGCTGGAGTCATCTGCTCAGGTGAGCTGTTCTGAAATGTAACCTATTACATTACTGTTAATCCACATGCCTTATATTTTAGTTCCAAAGATTTATATTAATTCTTTAACACCAAGTGTTGGCAGCACCAAGGTTATTTGTTCAATTCTCAGGGAATGCATGAACTGATAAAATGTTAATCTTGAATGAATCTGTAAGTAGCTTTTTCTATGTGTATAAATGTGTGCCAAATGCATAAAAGTACAATGTAAATGTAAATCCAAATAATGCAATGATTAGTTCTTCATCAGAAGCTTTTATTGTACAAGCCCAGTATCACAAGTGTTTGCCCTTTTTCCTTTCAAAAACAGCATTAAGTACTTTACACCTTCAGTGTTTGTCTGTGTCGTCTAAGACCAAGACAATGATAGTATCAATAGTTCATGTACATTCACAAAAATACATATGTATCATCGTTTAATAACATTTGTAACAATTTGAATGCACATAAAATAATGATCTGTTGAATTGGTTGAATGGTACAATAATGTCAGTAAATGTTATTGCCAAATTTATTATTAAGTCTTGCCTTTTTTATTTTAGATAAATGTGGTTTATAACTTTATGATAACAATGGTTATGGAACTTTTATTTTATTTTCCCTCACTTCTGCAGGAGTCAGGCTGGTTGGAGGTTCTCGCTGCTCTGGGAGGTTAGAGATACTTCATGATCAGACGTGGATGTCAGTGTGTGACGCTGTCTTTGACCAGCAGGATGCAGAGGTTGTGTGTAGAGAGCTGGACTGTGGGGCTCCTGTACAGGTGCTGGGAGCAGCTGCTTTTGGCAAAGGAGACACTCAGATGTGGACACAAGAGATTCAGTGCAGAGGAAATGAGTCTCAGATTCAAATGTGTCCAGCATCACAGAAACACAGCTGCTCTCATGATGATCACCAGACGATTCAGTGTGCAGGTAAGATTAATATGAGAGCAATTAGTAGCATAACTACCCAAAGCTTCAAAGAATGAACTAAAATTCATAAAAATATGAATATGATGACATCTCTTGACTGATTGATTTTCGTCTCTGTTTTTCTCTCTTAGATGTAATGCATGTGAGACTGGTAAATGGTAACAGTCCTTGTGCTGGTAGAGTGGAGGTTCTTCATAGAGGTCAGTGGGGAACAGTATGTGATAGTTTATTGGCTGTGATTTGTGTTGTGGTGTTGTGTAGAGAGCTGGACTGTGGAGAACCTGTAGATGCTCCGGGTCGTGCCCATTTTGGTCAAGGATCAGGACCAATCTGGATGAGTGCTTTAACATGTTTAGGAACAGAGTCTACACTGAAGAACTGTGGGTCAGCAGGATGGAATAAACCACTCTGCACTCATAATCATGATGCTGGTGTCATATGCTCAGGTGAATAAAGTTAAACCTCAAAGCATTCCTCATTTTTCTGATAATTTTGTCTTGATTATGTAAGAAAATAAAGATATATATTTTGGATGTGGTTAGCTGCATATCTGATTCAAAAATTACCACTTAAGAATTAGGCAACTTGAAAGTAATGTAGATTTTCCATGATTATTTTACTGTTTTTTGACAATGATTTAAAGAAATATTTACAGCATCCATAGTTAAAGGCATTGGTGACCTCAACTGTCCAGCTTCAAGAAGCATTTTCAAGTAATAACAATTACAATGAGATTACAATTTTCATTTTTTGGAAATTCAATTAAAAACCGTTTTATTATATACTACAGTAAACATTTAAAAATGTATATATGTAGAAAATGTAATTGGATGTAAAACTTGCCACATCCAAAACCTGCTCACCTAATGCTCACTTTTATGCAATATAAACAGGTCATAAACGCTCCAGACTTGTTGATGGGTCTAATCTTTGCTCTGGGAGGTTAGAGATACTTCATGATCAGTCGTGGATGTCAGTGTGTGACGCTGTCTTTGACCAGCAGGATGCAGAGGTTGTGTGTAGAGAGCTGCACTGTGGGGCTCCTGTACAGGTGCTGGGAGCAGCTGCTTTTGACAAAGGAGACACTCAGATGTTGACACAAGAGATTCAGTGCAGAGGAAATGAGTCTCATATTTCATTCTGTTCAATATCATCTCTCAAACACAACTGCACCTTTGACAACATTGTGGGACTGATCTGCTCTGGTTAAGTATAAATATTCAGCATCTCTTTATTTGTTATTGATACTAGGTCATGTCTTAGGTTTGAGTTATAATGTGATCAATCTAATGACAGCTTAGCTTAAGAATGTTTTATGCATTGTTTCTGAACTCTCTTTACTTTGCTCAGGTTACACTGATCTCAGACTGATGAATGGCTCAGACACTTGTTCTGGAAGAGTGGAGCTTCAGTTCCTCAAAGTGTGGGGCACAGTGTGTGATGCATGCTGGGATATGAGAACTGCCAGTGTCCTCTGTAGACAGCTGAATTGTGGGATTGCTGTGTCTGTTGTGGGATCAGACTGGTTTGGAGAGGGAAGTGGTGAAATCTGGGCTGATGTGTTTGATTGTGATGGAAATGAAACAAAACTCTCAGAATGTTCCATCTCTTCATGGAGTCGCGCTGAATGTTCTCACAGACGAGATGTTGGAGTCATCTGCTCTAGTAAACTTTTTTGACTTTGAGAGCGTTATGTTACTGAAAATTTTTTAATGTATTTTTTAAACACTATTTCATTACATTCTAACACATTTCAGATTCCTCTCTGGCTCTTCATGATGGTCTGGTGCGGTTGTCTGGAGAGAGACAGTGTGAGGGGGAGCTGGAAGTTTTCATCCATCAGGTCTGGAGGAGAGTTCTGCTGGACTCCTGGAGTCTCACTGAATCCTCTGTGGTCTGCAGACAGCTGGGCTGTGGCTCTGTGCTGAATTTCTATGGCTCCTCTTCATCCAGTCCTGAACACAGTCATGAGTGTGTGACGGGCTTCCAGTGCTCTGGGAGTGAAGCTCATCTGGGGAACTGCAGCTCTCCACAAACTCTCAACTGCAGCTCCACACAACAGCTGTACATCACCTGCCTTGGTGAGAAGAACAACATCTGGGCAGATTCTCCAGTTGTTTGTGATCAATAATGTGTTTTTCTGTCTCTGAATATCAGGTCGTGGGTCCATCAGGCTGGTGGGTTCTGGGGGAGACTGTGCAGGGAGGCTGGAGGTTTTTCACAGCGGCTCATGGGGGACAGTGTGTGATGACTCCTGGGATATTAAAGATGCCCATGTGGTGTGCAGACAGCTGCAGTGTGGAGTGGCCCTCAGTAACCAGCAGGTACCAGCCTGGTTTGGTGCTGGTTCTGGACCCATATGGCTGGATGAGGTGGAGTGTGAGGGGAATGAGACGTCCCTGTGGAGCTGCTCTTCTTCAGGCTGGGGAAAACATGACTGTCAACACAAGGAGGATGTAGGAGTCGTGTGCTCAGGTAAACATGCTGCTAAGCTGTTTACACTGAAATTAAGTATAAAGTTTTACACAATTCAAAATACAAGTGTCCATAATGTTCACATTTTTCAAATTTGTGATTTTAAAATTGAATTTTTTTTTATGCAGAGTTTAAAGAGATCAGGTTAACTGAGGGCTGTGAAGGGAATGTGGAGGTTTTCTACAGTGGATCCTGGGGTAATGTGTGTTTAAACCAGATGGACAGAGACACAGCGAGTCTGATCTGTCAAGAGCTGAACTGTGGAAGATCTGGTGTTTTGTCTGATTCTACATCAAGACTGAAATCAGCTCCTAACTGGCTGGATAAAGTTACATGTCGACCACATGATTCCACTTTATGGCAGTGTCCATCTTCACTCTGGGGACAGAATAACTGTGGTGATGATGAAGTGGCCAAAATCATCTGCTCAGGTAAAACAGATGCTTTTTCCATCAGTAAACAATATAGGAGTTATCTTTTATTATTAGTGCTTTGAGAAGATGTGTGGAATACATTTAATAATAATTTAATTGTTGTTACAGAACAAGAGATCCATGAGTCTCCTCGAAGCTCTCTGACATGCTCCACATCTCCCCATCAGAGACAGTGTTCAGGTAAGTTCATTTAACAGAAACAACCTTGAAAATTATGAATGTTGAATGCAACCCCTGTTGAAAACATGGTTGGTTAGGTATGGTTCGAAGCGTGACAGCTGGTTTGAGCTGGTCCTTAGTTTGTCATGAGCTTGTTAAAAGCTGGTTATGAGCTGGTCCTGAGTAGGAAGTAGTTGCTTAGGACCAGCTTAAACCAGCTGCAATGCTTCAAAACATATCTAACCAGCATATGCTGGTTTTTTCAACAGGGACTTAAGATAATGGTGTTTTAATGAGAAACCAGCAGGATTTCATCTTGGAATATACAAAAGATCACACACATACTCCTGTGCAGACAATACTGTTCTGACAGTACTCTGCTGGCAGAGCTGGGTAGTAACGGATTACATGTAATCTGGATTACGTAATCAGATTCCAAATCTCAAGTACTTGTAATTAGAGTAAACTACTTTTTAAAATACTCGTAATCAGACTACAGTTACTTTTTTTATGGATATTACATGATTACATATTATTTACACAATGGTAATAAGTTGTTCAAAATTAATTGATTCTCCTAAAATTTCCTTTTTTTTTAACGTTTATATTTTTTCCTAATAAACCTGCCGCTTATATATGTTCTTGATTCTTCAAGTTTTTCCGGTGGAGAGGGGGAGTTTTTTCGGAGTGGTGGTGTGGAGAAATCAGCAACAAGATAACAGAAAATAGAGGGGAACGCAGCCTTTAATCACTGGATGTACTGACATCATTCCATTTTTAAAGAAAGACACGGGAAAATGTCACTGATCTGCCTACCACGGATTAATTTGCTGTCCACGGAAATCTTTGACCTAGCAAAGTTATTGCTGGGAATTTCATGTTCTTTAATATATTTTTTGTAATGTTGATTTTTCTTCATTGTTACTACCTTATGCACTTCAAGGCCTCGTCCACACGGAGACGCATTTCGCTGTATATGCATACATTTTGTATAGTATAGGTGTTTCGTCCACACGGATCTGGCGTTTTGGGAGAGTGAAATCGATATTTTTTAAACCGGGTCCCAGAGTGGATAAATTTGAAAATGCTGCCTTTGCGTTTTCGTGTGGACAGCAAATCCGTATATTTTCTGAAACGATGACGTCATCAGCCCAAGTCTCGCCCCTAGTCAAACACTGCTACGTCAGGAAAGAGCAACAAAAACATGAATAAACACTGAACAATTGTTTTTTTATTAATTAACAGTAACACAAATTAATAAATGTATTGTTCCATGTTCGTTTGTATACCGAGCGCATGGTTTATGCGCATAGTCCATGTCTTCTCCGTTCTTAGTGTGTCTCTGTGGCAGAATTTTCAGTGCCACATGCTGGTCTGGCATGTGTACTACATCGTTTTGTGTCTTTTCCTCATTAGTACTATGCACTTAAAATGTTTTGAGATGGATAGAAATGTCATTGCTGTGTGAATTTAGTCTTTTTCAGAATTTATGTTTGCAATGTAGCTATTGTTTGATGTTTTTCATTGATACAGTCATATACACTTCGTTTTTTTTTTTTTTTAATTTAATAATTGACCTAGCAGGGATATTGCTGTTAATTTCATGTTTTTCAATATTGTTTTTGTAATGTAGCTTTTTTCTAAATTTACTTAATTCTAAGTAAATATGCTTTAAAATCATAAGATGTGATTTTGTTTTATTCAGTGTTACTAGCAAACACTTACAGCAAGGTACATTAGTGTTAGTATTTTTTTAAGTATTAACTTTCCATACATTGCACTTGAAAAAGAAGATATTGTGGCTCTTGTTGGTGAATTAAATATATTTTTTGGAATATATATATATATATTTTTTTTTATCTGTCAAAATAGCACAAGATTAGGCTAATTCATTATATATGATATCAAATAAGGGTTAGCACAAATGTAATCTAAATGTAATCCAAAAGTAATCAGATTACGTTACCAAAAATGTGTAATCTAAGAGATTATATTACTGACTACAAATTTTGTCATGTAATCTGTAATCAGTAACTGATTACAATTCATAAGTAATCTATCCAGCTCTGTCTGCTGGTAATTAATGTATCTACTCTTTTGTGATGTGTGTGTGTTTTAGATCATGTTCCTCTCAGACTGAGTGGAGGTGAGGGCCGGTGCTCTGGGAGACTGGAGGTGTATCATAACGCTGTGTGGGGCTCAGTCTGTGATGATCAGTGGGACATTAGCGATTCTCAGGTGGTCTGCAGGCAGCTGGGTTGTGGAGCAGCACTGAGGGCTGATGGGAATTCAGTCTTTGGTGCTGGTGAAGGTGTTGTGTGGATGAACAGAGTCGAGTGCAGAGGGAATGAGATTCACCTGTGGGACTGTCCTCTCTCCCTGAAAAACCACACTGACTGCTCCCACAAAGAGCACGCTGGACTCACCTGTGCAGGTCACCGCAATCACTGAGAAATAGTATTTATTTTTAGACCATTTTAAAGTGTGTAATATTGGTATATTCAGAACACTCATAGCTTTGAACGTGCTTGTGTCTGTTTTGCCAGATTTTACAGATTTGTCAGTGTCCACTAGTCCTGCCACAACAACATCAGCTTCTCCTCCAGTTTCTCCTCCAGCGCGCTCAACATCAGTCTCTCCTCCACAAACTCCTCCAGCAGCGTCTCTCTCCATCCCCCCGGTGCTTGTGATTGTTCTGGGAGTTGTGCTCTTACTGCTCTTAGTGCCACTGCTTATACTGATTCAGCAGAACAGAGTGATGAGGAGAGGTAGGAGAGATCCAGAGACTGTCATATTTTGTCTTATTCAGTGTGTGATCAGTCATGTGTTGTGAACTGACAGCAGGTTTGTCTGTCTACACTCACAGCTCTCTCTAAGAGGAGACACAAGATGAAGACTGAGGCCGTTTATGAGGAGATTCAGCACAGACCCACTACCAGACACAGTCTCTTCACTGAGAGGGGTGAGTAACTGTCATAGTATTGGATTTGTAGTCTTCAACAGGATAATCACTTTATACAGAGGGATGAGTGAATAAATCAAAATGGGGGTTATTGCAGATTTGTGATTGTGAACATCTGTCTGATGGTTCTACTCCATAACAGGAAGTGTCCTTTCTGAAGAACAGCATTCTGGGTATGAAGATGCTGATGAGCTTCTTTCAGGTTGGAGGACATAATGTCATCCGCTACTAAACCCTATGTACTGTATGTTGTGTAATGCATATATAATTAATTAAAAACTTTCTAAAAATATTCCCATAGCAAGTTATCTTAACAGAAATTATATACACCATACAACACATAATTTCGATATGGTTTTTATTCATTTATTTATTTATTCATTCATTCATTCATTTTTATATTTTTTTTAAAGCAAAATCTGCAGAAAGAGCCACACCTGAATACCATAATGATTTCTCCAGCACTAAAGGCCCAACAGGTGAGTGACTTCAGCTGATGGGTTTCACTTCTTTAACCTTTTGTGCCTGTGAACGGTAAATCTGTTTCTGTTTATAGACCTTAGTCAAGGTAGATAGCATATTGTATGCGGATGAAAATGAGGATGTGAGGGACAGACTTACAGTCTTAACAGTGGCATGCACTGTACAAAGGTCCTAGATCACATCATTTTCAAAAAGTTTTTGATTACTGAAAGTTTTTTGGAAAGATGTGTTTCCAGTTGAACAATTAGTATGTTGATCAACAATAGTACAATTCATTGAACACCCTGTACTTCTATCCCATCTTTCCCTTCTCTTCTGACTAAAGTCTGTTCTCTCTGTTTTTAACTCATTTAGAAAAGCAACAAATCACACCAGAGAACTATGATGATGTAATCACTGTTGGACTGAGACATGCTACAGGTTTAGTTCTTATAATTATTTCTACACATTTTAACACTATGTATATTATTTTTAATTGTATATATGCATAGTTTCAATATCCAAAATTTTGTTCATTTGATGGATGCATTTCATTTTTCATTATTTTGTTGTAGTTGAATCACCAGAAAACTATGATGATGTCGTCATCATACAACAGTTCTCCAATGATAAAGCAGGTGTGGGATTAAATTTACACCCTTCTAGATTGGAACAGGGTTTTTTATTTATTTTTCTTCAAATTATTGTGCCAAATAAAGTATGTAGTCCAGTGGTGTCCAAACCTGCTCTTGGAGGGTCAGTGTCCTGCAGAGTTTAGCTCCATCTCGTCCCAACACCCCTGTCTGGAAGTTTTTAGTGACTCTGAAGACCTTGATCAGCTGGTTCAGGTGTGTTTAATTGGGGTCAGAACTAAACTCTCCAGGACTGTGGTCCTCCAGGGTCAGGATTGGTCACCTCTTATATAGTCTATTTGTTCATGTAATTAATATTAGCCACATGTATATCAGAGGCTGTTCAGGAGGAGTATGATGATGTGAAGAATGTCAGAGAATATATGAGTGACATGTTTGGTATGTTATGAACAACTTCATTTAGTCTTTATAATCACAATATATTATCAATTTCTGTGGTTATGAAAGTTAATTTAAATTTACTGCTAGTTTACGTGTTGTAGTGTTTTTTATCATGAATTTTAATGTATGCATTGATACATGAATCGTTCTCTTGTTTTCCAATAACAGACTATGATGATGTGGAGGAGGATCCAGGAAAACAGGCAGGAGCTGTTTAACTCAAACCTCACAGACTGCCTCAAATCCTTTTAAAGCTTTAGCAATCTTACTGTATAAGTTTCAGTTCCAATCTAACAGTGTTTTGTTACATTCTGTACTGAAATATACAATTGCAATTTTTGACAGAAAAAAATGCTTTGCTTTCATGACCTTTTCAAAAGGTGCTTGACTTTTTCCAGATGCTTTTACAAATCTTTTCTATTTTGTAGCCTTAGAAATATGAGAGAATAAAAACCTGTCATTTTCTGACATCAGTTACTTTGTATAAACATAATTGTGTTGAGTTCAGATTGTTAACAATTCAGCTACCACCCATCATTAATGGATTACAGTATCTTCAACTTAATAATATTAAAATATTAAATATCAAAATATCATTCACTGATGGTTCACTGTTAATATTTTGCTAAAGGACATTAGAATGTTACGGTGGCTGAGAGCTCAACGTGCTGCAACTTCAGAAAACACATGGAAATAGTAAAAGAAAAAAATTAAGAAAACATCTTTGATTACCATTTGTTACCACAGTTGTACAAATACCATGGTTATACAATATAATCCCAGCCGTGTTAGTCACTTTGCGGGTCCCTCAAACATTTCTGTGCCTATTTGCAGCACCAATCTGTTTTTGCAGCATGTTACTTTATTGTTTATGTTGTGAGTATTTTCAGCGCGTGTGTTGTCAAATTGATGAAGATGTTTTCTTATAGGGGTCATGTGATGCGATTTCAAGTTCCTTACTCTTTGGAGTGTTACAAGCTCTTGGTGCATGAAGAAGATCTATAAAGTTGCAAAGACTAAAGTCTCAAATCCAAAGAGATATTCTTTATCAAAGTTAAGACTCTGCCACGCCCCCCTAAAACGGCTCGTTTAAATATGCCCCCACATCTCTACGTCACTATGTGGAAATACAGTATTTGCGTAATGCTGCCCAAATGTTCACGCAAAGAAAGAAGGCATGGTTTCAGTAACCGCAGTTAGTGTTGAAGCAGCTATGTCAGGGAGATGCTGTGTGTATCTAGGCGAAAGCAAGAGCACTTTATTTGGAATTCCGAAAGTAGATGCATTTAGGAATCTTTAAGATTACTTACAACAGAACAGCAACACATTTTATGGACGACCGTTTCGTGAACCTTGGAGAGGAGGTAATTCTGACTTTGCTACTACAATCTGGCGCTTATGAATCAGCAACTGTAAGTATGTTTTGTTATTAACGTATTTGCTATTGACTGTTCAAATGGGAGTTTTGCGCATCGTGTGTGTGAGAGAGAGAGACAGGGTTGTTGTGTTTGTCTAACACAAATTAGAGTCGAGACAACGATGGCAATTCTTCTTTTCTTTTTACTGTGCAGTATCACAATGAACAACTTTGTGAACACCTGTGTTTCTTCCTTATTTTTACAAACAATTAACTGGCCAACCAAAATCTAACCCTGAGTTAATCTAGTGTGGCAAGCAGTGCTTATTCCTGAGTTTACTCTGAGTGCATTCTACTCAATACACTACACTTCCTCCCCCCTAGATAAGAAAATCTTAACAAACAATAGTTCTCTTTTAACAAAAAAAATTTTTTTTTTCAAAAGGAACAAACTTATACTACTGTATGACTATAATGTCCACTCCAGGTTCCTTTTTATAAATCCAGACGGGTTGGTGGTTTCCGGACACGGGTAGGGTAACGTTTCTCTACACAAGTTGGAGTTAGTGCTTGTGGCACGTCACTGGAAGATACAGTGCCATCTTGAAGTGTTGTTGTATCACTTCCACTGGAAACAGTATCAGTAGTGGTGAATGGAGCACTTGAGGAAACACTTTCCAACTGATCAATGTGTCGTCTCCAGATAGTATCTGGTGCAATCTCAACTGTATATGAGAGTGGTCCTGTTCTTTCTTTGACCTTTGCAGGTGTCCATCTGTGATCTCCTCTGTAGTTCCTAGCAAGCACACACTCCTATTTACAACTCTCTCTTTTTTTTCCTCCTTGTGACTGTTTTATCTGTCTGTCGTGTACAGTCCTCCTCAGATTAGGTTTCAACAAATCCAGCCTTGAACGTAAGGGTCTACCAATGAACAACATGGCAGGTGTTCGATTTGTGGTGACATGAGTTGCATTTCGATATGCAAACAAGAAATTGTGATAGTCCATCAGCATTAGCATGTCTGTGTGTTCTTTTGAATTCAATCTGGTATCTTTGTCCTCCAAGAAACAATACCCACCAAGGATGTGGTTTGCATGGACTCCCAGGATATCCGTGCTGCTGCTGTCAGTGGAACTCCTTTCTGAGGACTGAAGATGGAAACCAAAGGCTGATGGTCTGTAACCCAGGTAAAGTTGACAAATGAATCTTTTCCATACAGATACTGATTGAATCGTTTTACGCCCCATACCAGGCTCAAAGCTTCCCTATCAATCTGTATCGCACCTTTTGCGTTGCTGCTCTCTGCCGCACTGAGATGGAGCGTGACCTAACAGCTATGGGGCGCAAAGCTCCGTTCCATCACCCATCACATGCGACAGCACCGCCCCAATGCTGTATGGTGAGGCGTCGCATGCCAACTTTAATGGCTTGCATGGGTCATAGTGAGTCAGAACTGTATCTGACATCACTAGGTCCTTTGCTTCCTGAAAAGCTTGCCTGCATTGCTTTATCCCTTCCATTTCTTTCCTGCTTGTAACAGGGCATTTAGAGGATGGAGAACAGTAGCCAGATTTGGCAAAAACCTGTTGTAGTAATTGACAGATCCAAAGAAGGACCTCAATTGCGAGACATCTTTCGGTTCTGGAGCCTCTGCAACAGCTCTTAGCTTGTCGTGACACTTGTGCAGACCATTCACATCAATTTTGTGTCCACAATACGTGATGGTATTTTTGAAAAACTCACACTTGTCCCGTCTTGCACGCAGTCCATACTCTTCCAATTTCTTTAAAACCTGTGCTAAGTTCTCCAAGTGACTACTGTCACTATCACCTGTGACAATGATGTCATCGAGATAGCATTGGGTACCAGGACAACCCTGGAGTACCTGATCCACAGCTCTTTGCCACAAGGCCGGTGCTGAGGCGACGCTGAAAACAAGCCTGTTATAGCGATACAAGCCCTTGAGAGTGTTTATAGTCAAGAACACTTTTGAGTCCTCCTCCATTTCCATCTGTAAATATGCTTCCGCCAAGTCCATTTTACTGAAGAGCTGTCCACCTGCAAGTGTAGCAAAAATATCCTCTATTCTTGGTAGTGGATATTGTTCTACCTGCAGTTCAGGGTTGACTGAGACTTTAAAATGCCCGCAAAGTCTAACAGTTCCATCTTTCTTGGCAACAGGAACAACTGGAGTTGCCCAGGGACTCCAGTCAACCTTTGAAAGTATTCCTTCAGCTTCCAACCGATCCAGCTCATTTTCCACTTTCTGGCGAATAGCATAGGGAACAGGCCGCGCCTTGTGAAATTTGGGTACCGCATTCTCATTCAGGGTTATCTTTCCTTTTATATGCTTCAGAGTTCCTATTCCCGACTGAAACACAGCTACAGTTTCAATTGAGTGCACGTCAATGTAGGAACTGTGACTTGCAGACTTTTTATGGATTTCCAGTCCAGCTGCAACTTCCTCAACCAGTCACGTCCCCAAAGTGCTGGTCCCTCTGTTCGTAATTATGTACAGATCTAATTCACTCTGTTGATCATTGTACTTTACAGTCACGGGCATCACCCCTAGAGGGATTATGGGCTCACCAGTATATGTTTTCAGTTTAACAGGTGATGGCTTTAATTTAGTTGTTTTGAAATATTTTTCAAACTCGTACTGTGACATCACTGATACAGCGGAGCCAGTATCCAGTTCCATTCTGATATTCTGTCCATTCACTTGAGGTGTAAGCCAAATTGCTTGTTTTAAGTCACTTTTCAGACTGTAGATTTCTAAATTGGCCAACCCTGTGTCACTTTCTTCATCTGAGTTTTGGGCGACAACATGGACATTCCTACTTTTCTTTTGCTGAACCTTGTACTGTCTGAGTTTTGGGCGACAACATGGACGCATAGGGAACAGTACATATCTTTCCTTTTATATGCTTCCCTTGTACTGTCTCTCTTTCTCAATGTATGGTACATCCGACCGACATGTTCTTTGTATGTGTCCAACTCTGTTGCATTTTCTGCACATTTCGGTTTTGAATCTGCATTGATTTGATCTTTTTGCATTGTTCTTTTAGGTTTACCTGCAGTGGTCACCTTGTTTACAGACATTTTCACTCCTGATCTCAGCTCTATGGCGTCTCTGGCAGCCGTTTCCATGGCAACAGCAATTTCAACTGCACGTTTAAATGTTAGATCTGCCTCCGTGAGCAATCTCTTCTGTATACTCTCTTGTGAAATGCCACAGACTAGACGATCTCTCAGCGCGTCATTTAATCCATCCCCAAACTGACAGTGTTCTGTGAAGTTTTTTTTATTTAGGTTAATTAAATTGGGTTTGATTTTCGTTATTCTGATTCAGTTTATGAAATCTGAACCGTTCTGCAATGAGCAGTGGTTTTGGCGCTAGATGCTCTTGCATTGTCTTCACAATGTTGTCAAAACTAAGATCAGCAGGCTTTATGGGAGCAGTGAGGCTTCTCAGCAAAGCATAAGCTTTCCCTCCTATCGCACTCAACAACACTGATACCCGTTTTCCATTATCAATGTCATTAGCTTTGAAATACTGCTCGATTCATTCACAGTACAAAGTCCAATCATCCGTGGCACTTTCAAATGCATCAATCTTTCTGATATATCCTGCCATCTTTCTTAATTCACTTACTATTTTGCGCTGAATCTCCCAGTTTTTTTTTTCTTCTTTTTTTTTTGTCCTCGTCGCCAACTGTTGTGTTTGTCTAACACAAATTTATAATTAGAGTTGGGGTAGAGACAACGATTCTTTCTTTTTCTTTTTACTGTGCAGTATCAGAATGAACAACTTTGTGAACACCTGTGTTTTCTTCCTTATTTTTTTACAAACAATTAACTGGCCAACCAAAATCTAACCCTGAGTTAATCTAGAGTGGCAAGCAGTGCTTATTCCTGAGTTTACTCTGAGTGCATTCTACTCAATACACTACAAGGGTCACACAGTGGAGTCAGCTGACTTAACCGTCCATGGCTTGTGTAGTGCAAACACATACGAGCAGGGCCATCGCAAGGGGGGTGTGAGGCCCTGTGCGAAGTTGAAATGCAGGCCCTCTACAATTTTGTGTGTGTGTGTTTGAAATGAACGCAACTTTAACATGCATCAGGGGTGCGTTTCCCAAAACCATAGTTGCTAACTAAGTTAGCAACTTTGTTGGTTGCAATGCAATTTCCCATGGCCAACCAACTAAGTTGCTAACAGGTTAGCACCTATGGTTTTGGGAAACGTACCCCAGATTGATTGTTATTCCGTGCTCACTGACATGCTTGCGCACGAATCATGGTCGCGCACACACTCATAAGGATCTACTGCATAATAATAATATTAATGATAATAATAATAAAGCAATTAAATAAGTAAATAAGAATGCTAAAATAAGTTCTAGGTTTGAAGTTATATACGAAGAGTTCAGATGCAAAAGCCTCTAAGTGCCATCCAAAATTTTCGTCTAAAATCATTTTCTCATGCTCCTATGTTTATGTTCAGTTATTTTACTGTAATGGGAAAGAAAAGAAACTATTCCTTGACATTAAACTGAAATTACTGAACTTATACATGGGATCCTGATAAAAAACGCTCATTTTAGAAGAAACTTTAAAACGGCACTTAGAGGCTTTTGCATCTGAGCTTTTCATATGAAGTAAGTTCACACTATTTGAAAATAATATTTTATTTTAAAATATGCACATTCACTCTTATTCGTAGGCTATGTCTATAGTCGAAAGTGCGGAGGGCATCGCCCCCTCACCCCCTCACCCAAGATGAGTGTGAAAATAGATTTTAAGTATGAAATATAATGGTTTTTTTTTTAAATATTGTTGCCAAATTCATAGGCTTTCTTGTATTAATATGATAATACTATAGCAACAATTAATTACAGTCTGTTTCACAAAGTCACATTTTAATTGTTAGCTACTCTGACACAAATTCCCGCGCAAGCGTTGCAACTAAGAAAGCAGCACTAAGTAAGCTATGAAATATTTTTTTCATGTTTTATAGAGAGCTAGATGATCGTAGTTTGTTAATTATTTCACTGTATTGTTATCGTTTGTTGCTGTTCAAGTTGTTCTAACTTAAAATGAACTTCCACTGACTTGCCTCGCGACCAAATATCTATCTGTGTGAACCCTGTATTCTAGTTTTGGTAATATCGGTCCGACAAATACGTGAATTTGTCGTGAGGCCCTGTGCGGTCACACACTTGGCACAGCCCTGATCCTTTAAGGGCTGTACTACAGATAAAAATGTCACTTTATCAGTTTAATATTACATTTCAGAGCTTGTAATGTGTTTGAGAACAATGGTCACACCAAATTATCATGATGTCATCATTAATGGACAGCGCTGGACGAGTTACAAAGAACTGCATTAAATATTCTACTTTTATGTGTATTAGTTTATCGGTAACTTTGTACCCAACAAACATGAGACGTCTATACGACGTGCAGATCAAGTCTAAATTGCGTTGGTCGGTCTGGACCGTATCTGGACGTCTACTTGACGTGCAAATCCGGTTCATATCTGGACATCGATAGGAGGTTCAAAATTTGACCGTCCGGCTAAGGATTTTCTTGGACGTCTGTTCAACGTGCAGAACTTTTTTTTATATATATATACATATAAACACAACAAAGCAATCCTTTGATTTCTGATTTAAATAGCACATGTAGCAAGAATAATTCTGTTTATTGCAAAAGACTGAAGATATAACTGCCGCCACCCTTTAATTTATTATTTCTACGTTTGAGGATACCGGACCAACGAACGACCTTCACAATGGGACGGAGCGTTAGCGGTTACTTGAAAATTCAAACAGTAACGGTCATCTGAGAACTGTGCTGAGCCAAAGGTAAGAATAAAATGTGCTTTTTATTCATCGTTTTATCAATCTAATGTTAAATTTCACTTCAGTTTTAATATTTCAAATTATTTATTTGGATTATAAAGATTATATATTTTCAATTCCTTTTTTTGTAATTGTATACATATCCCTGTTTGGTTAATTTGAGGTGGTCCAAGTTACAGTCACAGTTAAAATTATGTTGATCCTTTTTAACTTAGTTGTTAAAATTGGTCACTAAAAAACAGGTAACTGTAATTTTTCTTGATCAGATAAAGAAAAACGATTTTAGAAATTTTTTCTACTTTTCAGGACGGGAACAGCAACAGAGTTTAACTTCTGATTCCTAATCTACACACCTCCACTGGTGAGTGATAACACTACTGGTTAGTTTTAGTACTGCAAATACAAATACATTCTGTCCACTACATTAACAATAATGTAGGATTTTCAAAACTTTATCTTGTGTGAAGTGTTCTTGTATTAAAAACAGCCTTTTGTCGTGTATCCCTGGATGCTCATGGCGAGTCTGTGACAATTAGGCACTTTAAATAAAAAAAAAACAATTTAAATTACGCTTTGAAATGATTCCCTAGAAGACTAAAAATCAGTCTGGCAGATTTTCTGATCATATGTTCACCACAGAGGTCAAATGAGCGTTGTGACTATATTTATATTTCTAAAATAATCATTTATATTTAATTTGTGTTTCAGGGCAGTTCATGAAGACAGATAGATGGTTGTGCCGACCAGGACAGTTCCTCCTACCACACCAGACTTTTTATGTATATGGATGCCTGACCACTAGCACTGGACATTTTACAACATTTTGGCGCATAAGGGATCCCTTGCAGAGCAAGCTTTTTTTCAAAGACCACCTCAGAATTACAACGATTTTTAAAGGCTTAAAATTATTGTGGGTGGGGAGTAAATTGAAAAAAATGATTGTTTTTATTTTATATTATTATTATTTAAATTATCGTTATATTTTTAATATAATTGTTTAATAATACCGCACAATATACGCGGAACAC